>NW_015389955.1:74490-81664 GCF_001527695.2 Protobothrops mucrosquamatus
CTCACCTACATCGTCCATATAGGACGACTCGGGAACTCAACTCCTACCCCGGGCAGCTCACCGATCCCCTTATGCCCAGGGGAAAGGTATCAAGCCGTTTGACAGCAGATGCTAGCTGTCAAACCGGCTTTTACGCAAAACAGGCGGGAGGCAGCAAACAGCTGCGACCAGCGAAATCGCCTGCCACCGGAAGTCCTCAAGATCTTCTTCAAATCACAATTCTATCTCCATTATTTTGTATCCTCAACAAATAATTCCATATTCTCCTCCTGCCTCCAGGTCATTTATAGATTATGCTCAGCATCTGAGCCTTTCTCATTTCTCTTTGCAGGAGACCAGTGAGGATGTGGCCATGAGCTCCACAGAGAAGAAGGGGCGTTCTTGGATCGGGACCCACAGACTTTTGACTCCGTTCTAGAGAATTTGGAAATTGTGGCCCAGTTGAAGAAGCTGCTTTGAAGCTGCATTTCTAAGTTGCAGCAGTGAGCTGAAGTCCAGTCCTGAGGTCAGTGGCAGATGGCTGAAATAGCCGTGGGCCCCAGGCCTCCACTTAAGACGCAGTCCCAATATTGTTGTCAATCAATGCTGGGGTGGCTCAGGCTTCCAGGGAGGTGGCAGCTTTGCATCCCACTTCAGTAGCCCCCCAACTCATGGGTGGTCTGTGCCTGGTCTCCAGGACCTCCCCCACACCTGAGATACCCCAGCAACAATTATCTGAGCCTCCCTCCACTTAAGAACTCTTAAGGTCACTTCATGATTGCAACCAGGAGTGTGGGATTATGGTTGTGGATCGAAGTGGTCACCTAACCACTGCTTCACTGAATGACCGAAATTCCAGTCCCAACTGTGGTCATAAGTTGAGGACATCCCTCCTAGAGATGTGCGGGCTCCATCACTGGATATTTTGTCTCAGGTGTACCCGGGACTCAACCCTGGGCAGAGGGTGGGACTGGAAGACCTACATGGTCCCTTCCAAGGCTAAGATTTTGTGATTTCTCAAAAGGAAATATCATTCTCCATATCTTTTTTCCTTCTAACAGCAGATAAAATATTGTGGAAAAAAATTATCTGCAAGCCAATTATTAACAGATAATAGAAATTCAGCCCAAGGCAGCAAGTGCCAGAAAGCATGGAGCGTGGGAAACCTTTGGATCCCCCATCAGACACAAGCAGCTCTCCAAAAAAACCACAAAAAACCCTTGAATGTAGGAAATCCTTTGCTCGCCGGTCCCTCCGTTTGACCCACAGGAAGGTCCATATGGAAAGTGGATCCATTCAAGGTTTGCAGGATGAGAAATCCTTCTCTGGAAAAGGTGCCATAGGTCTCAAAAGCCCCCCCAAATTAAAACCCTATAGATGTCTGGAATGTGACTTATGCTTTGGTCAAAAGGCACACCTTCTTACACATCAGAAAATCCACACTGGAGAGAAAGAATATCAATGTCTGGAATGTGGGATTTTTTTCCGTGAGAAATCCACCCTCCGAAACCACGAGAGGATTCACACAGGGGAGAAACCTTACAAGTGTTGGGAATGTGGAAAGAGCTTTCCTCAGAATGCAAGTCTCTGGGCCCATGAGAAGATTCATGCAGGAACAAAATCTTACAAATGCTTTGAGTGTGGAAAATGTTTCAGCCTGAGTACATCTCTTCGGAATCACGAGAAAACGCACAGAGGGGAGAAAAACGAAAAGTGCCTCGAATGCGGGAAACGTTTTTCCAGTAAATCACACCTGGTGCGACATCAGAGACTTCACACTGGAGACAGACCCTTTGAATGCCCAGAATGTGAGAGACGATTTATGTATTCTTCTGAACTTCAGAGACATCAGAAATGGCACAAAGGAGAGCTACCCTATAAATGTATGGAATGTGGGAAAAGTTTTATTTCGCCAACCCATCTTCAGGTTCATCAGAGATTCCACACAGGGGAGAAGCCATTCAAATGTGGGGAGTGTGGGAAATGCTTTTCCCAAAAGCAACACCTTGGAAGCCATCAGAGGCTCCACACAGGAGAGAAGCCGTACAGATGCCTAGAATGTGGGAAATGTTTTGGACAGAAGGGAGGCCTTTGGGCACATCATAAAACCCACACCGGGGAGAAACCACATCAATGCAACGAATGTGGAAGATTTTATAGTACCCCATCAGCCCTTAGAAGTCATGTGAAAATTCACACAGGGGAAAAAAGCTACAAATGTTTAGATTGTGGGAGAGCATTTGCTCAATCATGTTCCCTTAGAAGTCACAGCCGAATCCATACAGGAGAGAAGCCCTATAAATGCTCAGAGTGCGATAAAAGTTTTTCTCAAAAAAATACTCTTTTGAAGCATCAGCGAATCCACACTGGAGAAAAACCATATAAATGCCTGGAGTGTGGGAAATGTTTTGCCCAACCTTCATCATTTCACAGGCACACCAGAAGTCACGCAGGAAAGAGGCCTTACAAGTGTGCAGAGTGTGAGAAAACTTTTCATTGTAAATCACAGATAAAAATACATCAGAAAGTCCATAGCAGAGATAAATCTCTTCAGTCGTGAACAATATGGGAAAAAACTTTTTCAAAAGTCACACCTTGCAATTTGCCAGGAATTTTACACAGTGACAGAAGGGAAAAACCTATGGCTTCTGGTTTGTGATCGCGGTGCCGGCAGGCGTGTGAGGAGGCTGCTTTCCCCGCCGTCCGGTTTTTCTCTGCCAGAAGACCCTGTAAAGGGTTGAAAGTCGCCCTAGAGGGGTGACCACCACTGAGGAGGACACTCGACTGATCGCTGAAGGGCAGCAGCTCCTTTGGACTGACAAAGAAAAGATCGGCCATTAACATGGCTGATCACCAAGCCGTTCCTGCCGAAAGCCAAAAGCCACTACCAAGCACGACGAAAGCAACCTGGAGGAGTTGGGTGAGTCCTTACCTTTCCTGCTTCCCAACTATTTTCCTGTAAAAGCCTTTGGAAATACCCCTTTCCCCCTGCTCAATTTTGTGGCTCCTGCCTACTTTGGGAATATAAAGCTAAAAAAAAAGAGAGAGAACAACTAGACTAAATGACCAAATATTTGGACTTGTAATTTTTGGATACCTGGGCTCCCAAAAAATTCTTTACTCTTACAGAAATTTATTGTTTTATTTGTTTGCTAAGCTGAAAAAAAAGGAATATTTCTCTCTTCCTTCTTTGAACCAGTTAAAAGCTTAACTTTGTATGTTACTGGGGACATCTTGTGTTGAACTTTGGTACAGCAAGTGAAAAAAATTTTTTGGACTGGGAGACTTGAGACTAAAATTTGTCCTTGACATTTTCAAAAAAGATAAGAACTTGAAACAGCTGGGTAGTGAAAATAATTCTTTATAGTGGAGGTGGATAGTTATTGACTTTTATTAAAAATAGCCTCCACCAAAGGACTATTCTTAAATACCATAGAAATGGAGGAATACCACCCACAGCTTAACTTCAAATTTATACTTGAAAAAATCTTAGAGGCTATTGAGCTAACGAACTCCAGAATGAAAGATATACACGCCACCTTAAAGCTACAAAACGCAGCCCTGACTTCAATCGATGAATTTACAACCCAAAAAGCAACAGAAGAACAAGGAACCAATACTAAAGTGGATTTGAAAGAATGCCAGCTACAATCTATTCAGAACTCCGACACCCAAACTTTGATTTCATCTAAAGAATCTGCAATCTTAACAGCAACAGAAACTGAAGAAAGCAACATTAAGACGGAAGGTGCTGAAGACTTACATACACAATACACTGAGAATTCAGATAACCCAGATGACCAAAAAACAACTGCAACATTGAATATGACTTTTCATCTAAACCAGCTGAAAGCAGAAGAAGAAGAAGAAGAAGAAGACCAACCCTAAACTCATGACAAATATATTAAGCCAAATATGGAGATTCAAACTACTAGGCCAACAATCTAAAGACTATGAAGGGACTAGCTTCCTTGATAGGCTTATAACTGGATGGTCTCCCTTGATTTAAATGACATATGCAGGAATGAAGGGAGATCCACCCGAGGATTTAAAAGCTCTTGTTATGGAAGCCGGTTTGGCACAAAAGGAAGGCCAGAGTTAGACTTAAAAAATGGGTTTCTTTATGTGATATTTCATGGAAGAGCCTTAAATCTCACTTAATGGGATAAGGAGATTTTAAAAGACATTAATTGATTTAATATTCAGGATTTATAAGGGAAACAAATTAACTAAAATAATAGTTTTGAATTATAATATAGAAGATGGATTTAGAGGATAAAGGTTATTTTATGAGTAAGCGATGATATTAGAATGGGAAGTAGAATATGATTGTGAAATAAACTAAGAACTTATTTGAATAAATAATAAGTGTGTTTTAGACATGATAATTATTCTGTAATGAACTAAGGGAACCGTGGGTTATCCGAAACCTAAATACTAAAGGACATTAAGCCAACTGGAATACTGTAATTGAAATCAGATAAAAGTTAAAAACAGGATCTGGAGACATATAAATCAAAAGTTGTTGATAAATGTTTTAAATGATTGAGTTATAACTAGCAATGTATTAATTTGAATTTGGTATAATAACTAAGGGAAACAGAGAGGAAATTTTTGATGATGTAAACTGACATATGTATGGATAAGCTTGTTACTGGACTATGTATTACCCAACCACCATGTTGCTTCCTTAATACCCGAAGATTTGTAAAAATGGAAAATTAATAAAACTTGTTTAAAAAAAAAGGAAAAACCTACCATGTTTAGCGTGGGAAAAATGTTTTTCCTAGTCAACTAAAGTCAGTTCCATCACAAAGCACACAGTGAAGCAAAAGGGCGTAAACGTTGGGAGTGTGAGAATGTTTTGTTCACAAAGTGGCATGAGTAACTGACCAGAATGATTACACGAAAAAGTCATAACTGTGGAGAGAATGTGTAATGTTTTGCAGAGTACAGATAGTCCTCAACTTATGACCACAATTGGGAATGGATTTCTGGTCATAAATTGCTACAGTCATAATTCAAGGCACCCAGATATTTTTGTTAATTCTTATTCAGCCTTTGTTGATCAATGAGGAGAACTGAAGATTTGGAGAGGGGTGGAACGAAGATACATCCGGTTGTTTATTTAGTGATAAATGTTGATGTTGAATATATTCTGGCTGATGAAAAGGGAAAATTTCTTACTCTTTTTTTTTTTTGGAGGGATTTATTTTCTTTTTTTCACATTGTCTTTTTCATATGTACATGCACACACGGTATATTCACTGATATGCTGTACATGCTTGGATTAAGTTTGTTTGATCTGTGAATATAATCCTTAATAAAATGATTGTTGAAATAATCAAGAGGACTATTTTCAGGGTACAGACTGGGGCGGGGATTAAACAAGTCAAGATGGTAGTGTAGGAAGCCCCTCCTCCCCAAATTAAAATATTCTTTATTCTTAATATTAAAAAGAGGCAGAATATTATATTTCCCCAAAAGGAGAAATGGAGAAAAATCTTAATAAAGGCAGAAAGCAGCCCCTGTCTTTCTTAATAGCCTCAAGTAGAATCCTCAAGTCTTTAGAAATGGGTATTTTGTACCTATTAAGAAAGACGGGGCCGATCTATTCATAAATAAAACACCTCCAGTGTTGCAATATCTCTGGGTACTTTTCCACTGCTATAAGTTTCATCTCTAACATAGGTTTCGTTTCCTATGAAATGCCTGTAGGATTTGTTCCTTGTCCATACAATGAGCTCATCCCCTCTGTTAAGTTTCGTTTCCTGACTTAAGTCCCATTTCCTAGAAAAGCCTGCCTTGAAGACCCTAAGTTTCTGATACGTACGCTAAAGAATGATTTAGGGTCTCCTGGTTTCTTGTTTCTCGCTCCATATATGGTAATGAAGACCCTTTCCCCCTCCTGCTTTTGTACACCCCCTAATGACGTTTATTGACCAATAAAAAGGGAGGCACAAAGGCTTTTCTGGGCTCTCGCGCTCGCCTGCCATCTCACCTGAAGAAACATGTTGTCCGTGTGTTTCTTAACCTAAAGCGAGGTCCGTTGGTCTCATCCAACGTACATCACCTCATCCCGGAGAAAAGGGACAAGTGGGATCCCCAGCGATCCCACAACTGGTGACCCCGACGTGATTGCTTCCAAGGCGTGTTCCTTGTCTAGGGAAGCGTCTCCCTGACTCCTGTACTACGCACCTTGTTTAGGCTCGTTCATCGTAAGTATGGGCTCTTCACTTTCTCAAGTTCTGTCTAAGCATGTAGATGAACTTTTTAAAATAGTCAGGAAAGCAAACTGTCTTCAGAAAGTCAACGGAACAACTGTCTATCCTTTATCTCGCAAAGAATGTGGATGGAAAATTTTCTAAGGCTCAGGAGAAGCTTAGAGAATTGACCAAGACAAACTTCTTTCTTTTTAACAAATATGGCTTAGATGCTTCAGAAGGGCAACAATTAACTACCAGCCCCCCTTCTGATTACAACCAAGTAAAAGTTCTCCCTCCTAAAGCTTCTTTAATTGGATTCTATCTTGAAGTAGAAAAAATAATAAGGGGAATCTTCAGAGTAAATTTAAAGACATAAATTAACTCAAAATGCACTCCTCTGCAATGAGTTTTGAACAAATAGGAATGTTTTGAAACTTCATGTAGCTGTTAAGTTTAACCCTGTCAGACAATGTCTGGTGGTGCTTTGTGTCAATGTGTAATGTGTTTTGTGTTTATATATCTGTATATGTATGTATATGTGTGTATATGTGTGGCCACCCAGAACACTATGCTTGGACTTGGAATGGTGAGAAAAATGGGAAATGAAAGGGCCCTATAAAACCATGTTTGGTTGAAATCATCTCTCGATTTTTCTCGCTTCTTGCAGGACAAGTCATATGTTTAAATAAATGTTGTTTTAACAGTATTTGTGTATATATGTTTGTCTATGTTGTTCTGTGTTACTTCCAAGACTTGGAAAAGGGTCTAACCCTCTCTGATAACAACAAACTAAAAAGGCCTTATTTATTTAAAAGTGTGTGGTTTGCCTGGAGAATGTATGGAATGAAATATTTGTATGTGGAATTATTTATGCAAGCAGTTAGAATGAAAATGAATGAGTTAATTTGCTGAGACCTAAGTGTGTGTGTTAGCCCTCAAGCCCTACCCCCCACCCACTCTCTCCCGGGCTGTGGAGGAAATGGTGAACT
>NW_015389955.1:87084-88144 GCF_001527695.2 Protobothrops mucrosquamatus
CCGACTCCCTCCACTAATTAAATGTCCTAAGTATTTCACCTCCCTTTCCACATATTGCAATTTGGTTTTGGAAACCCTTAGTCCCTGTTGTCCCAGAAAGTTTAATAACACGTTGGTAGCATCAATAGTTTCCCCTTTCTTTTTCCCAGAGATTAGAAGATCATCCATGTGTTGGGCAACTGCAAAGCCTCCAAAACTTGTTCTAAGACCTGTCCAAATAAGTTGGGAGATTCTGTAAACCCCTGAGGGAGTACAGTCCATTGATATTGTTGTTTCCTTCCTGTGTAAGGATTCTCCCATTCAAAGGCAAACATGGGCCTCGACTCTTTGTCCAGAGGACATGCCCAGAAGGCATCCTTCAGATCCACAACACTAAACCATTGGTGGTCTGGGGGGATTCTCCCCATTAAAGTGTAGGGATTTGGCACAACGGGGTGTCTAGTCTGAACAATTCTGTTCAAAAGTCTCAAATCCTGGACTGCTCTAAAGGTCCCATCTGGTTTCTTTACTCGTAATATTGGAGTATTATAAGGTGACATAGAGGATTCCAAAAGACCATCCTTTAAGAGGACATCAATCACTGGCTGTAGACCTTTTCTTCCTTCCATTGAAATGGGATACTGTTTCTGCCTAACTATTTCATTGGGTTCTTTCAAGTGGATTTTTAAGGGGGGGATCTGTAACCCCCCTCTGTTCCCCTCCCTCACCCAGACAGATGGGTTGATCTTATCCTCCTCCTCCTGGGTCAGTTTTCTCATGAATGCTTCAGGCTTGAATTCTAATTTTAATTGTAATGCCATCAGAGCATCTCACCCTAATAGGTTTACTCCAGCCTCAGGAATATATAACATCTCAATATTCATTTTCTGTCCCCCATCTTTTACTCTAATTTCCAGGGGATTGATTTTGGGGACTTCAAATCCTTCCCCTTTTACCCCAGAAACTCTGATCACTTGCCCACTTAATTTCATTTCCGGGGTTAATACAGAAACGGAGGTTCGGGCTGCTCCTGTATCTATTAGAAATACTAATTCTTCTTCGCTGGATCCCACTAATAAAT
>NW_015389955.1:90096-122813 GCF_001527695.2 Protobothrops mucrosquamatus
TATTATTACTATTATTACTATTATTACTATTATTATTATTAATATTAATATTAATATTATTATTCAGTGCTAAGTAACATCCTTAGCAGTGATGCTGTTCCCTAATTGGGTAATGAAACATCTGCAAGGAAACCACCAAGCTCAGAGAATAATAAATACCCAGCATTTCAACCCTGAGCTACAAATAATCCATTCTGGAGCTGAGACCTCTTGGATCCTCCATCCTTGTCCAGCGTGTTTGGCAGGATCCCCCCAGAGAACAACGCAAGTGTCCAATCCAGTCTCCTCCTCCAAGCATCCTTCATAAAAGCTCCACTGTGGAGCAAGCAGGTTTCTTGGAGGATTGAAGAATCGCCTCCCTCTTGACTCCTGGGTGCTCCTAGTAGAGTCAGCATTATATGTGGGAGAATATTGTTCAACGTTCAATTTGATCTGAATTGTAAATAAATACCATGGGCAGAGGAAACCTCGACGCCGGGCGCCCATTGGAGGATCAGAGGAGGTTTCCGAGCACGTGATCCTGGCTGGGAGGAGGGAGCAGGCGGAGAAGGGGCGGGACTTCCAGGCGGAGGCGGAGCCCGAGAGGAGAACAGAAGCCCCGCCCCCCAACCCTCCCACTCACTGGATCTCCGTATGTCTTGCCGCTGCCTCCCCTCCCCCGGGAGCAGGTCTTCCTCGGGGTCCGCATCCCCCCCCACGCCCTCTTCTCCAGCCTGCGGGAAACGCCGCAAATCCTCCCAATTCCCTCCGCGACTCCTTGGCGGCCATCGCGGAGCTTCAGTTTCTACTCCGATGCTGGAGCAAGAGGCAGCTCCGCCCGGGCACGGCAGGGCACTCTTCGCATGGGCAGAGGAACCCCGGACGCGGATGGCCCGCGGAGGAACAGGGAGACCCGGCTGGGAAGGCAGGTGAGAGGAAGTGAGGGGCAAAGGGGCGGGGATGAAAGGCGAAGCCCGGGAGGAGAGCAGAAGCCCCGCCTGGACCCTCCCACTCGATGGATCTCCGCTTCCCTCCTTGTTTCCCGCTTCGCCCTGGCAGGATCGGCGCTGGATCCCTCGGGAGAGGCTTCTGGATCCCGCTCGGGGCAGGTCTGGCTGCTCTCCCTCCGGCCTTTGGGGCGCCCCTCCCGCCAGGAGAGCTTCCCCCCCCCCGCCAGGAGAAAGGTAGCTGCGGATCCGCCTCTCCGGCTTGCCGGGTTTTCCTTGGGGAGATTCGGCTCTGGCGTCGCCTGCAGGGAGTGGATCCCTCCCTTCCCTCCAGGGGGGCAAAGGGGGTCCCTCCCTCCCCGGGCTGGATCTGCCCCCTCCTCGCCCGGCCGAGGCTCCCCGTGGGGCTCCGGGAAGGACTTTTGAGGAAGTTACTCCAGAAGGTCTCCCTGTGGTCCGTCAGGGCAGGAGGCCTCTGAGAATGCAGATCCCGCCAAGAGTAGTTGCGAAAATGGAGTAAACGGAGCTTTAAAAAAACATTTATTGAGGTTTGTAGTATGCTATTAACGCCTTCTTGTCCTCATTGCAACTGGGATGGGTGATTTTGGGGGGAAAGAAAACACGTTTAAATTAGTTGAATTGAGCTCACGTTGTTTTAACCCACAAAAGGGATCCTCTTTCTTTGTGCTCTGTCTAAAGGGGGGGAAATAAAATCTTTTGTTTTGATGCTAATCTTTACTTTGCTCCTGTTTTAAAAAGCTGGGCAGAATTTCTAAATCTTATGTTTTCCTTGTTTTCCCCTTAAGCTGTGATGTGCCCACCCCCTTCTTGGTGGATGTTTTACAAAGGAAGTTTTGAGGCTGATCTTGTGAGCAGGTAAAAAAAACACAAGCTGATGGCCAAAAGGCTGCCTTTCCTAATTGTACCTATGTTTGAATCCGCTGCCTGGAAAGAGCAGCCCTTTCCACACATTTTCTGCCCCATTGAAGTTTATGTTTATGTTTATTTAGATTTGTATACCGCCCTATCTCCCTTACGGGACTCAGGGCGGTGAACAGGCGATAATAAAATCACAATAAATATCTATTCTAAAATCAAATTAAATAAAGGCCTGCTCTAAAATACCCCATATAAAAACCTATACTAAAACCTAATTAAGACTACGCCAGGCCGGCTGCACGAAATAGATGGGTTTTCAGGGCTCAGCGAAAAAGGTGCAGGTCCGCAGTTGTACGTAGGTCGGGGGGGGTGTAGGTAATTCCAGAGGGCAGGAGCTGCCACAGAGAAGGCTCTCCCCCTGGGGGTCACCAGCCGGCATTGACTGGCCGACGGCACCCTAAGGAGGCCCTCTCTGTGGGAGCGGACTGGTCGAAGGGAAGTATTTGGTAGGAGGCGGTCTTGCAAATACCTAGGTCCATTGCCATGGAGTAAAATCTGTAAAAATCAATATTTCCCTTATTTTGCCCTGAAGAGGCTGTGATGTGGCAGCAACTTCTTGGTGGATGTTTTGCAAACCAAAAGTTCTAAGGAGGTTTTGAGGCTGGTCTTGTAAAGCAGGTAACAAAAGAAACTGATGGCTAGAAGATTGTCTTACCTAATTTAAAAACGCTTATCCAAGGTAGCATTCGGTCCCAGGAAGCCTGGAATTTTTGTGGCCTTGCAGCCTCCAAAAAGAGCAGCCCTTTTCACACGTGCTTTGCCCCATCTGATCTCTCTTGTCTTCCTTTGAGTTTTCCTACTCACAACTCTGCATTGGTCCCTGTTGGACTTCATCTTGCTGGTTTCTTTCATTTTGGCTCATTAAGATCTTCTTGAATCACAATTCCATCCCCATTATTTTGTCTCCTGAACAAATAATCCTATTTTCTCCTCTCTCTTCCATTTGTAGACGCTGATCAGTATCACTGTTGGCATCTGAGCCTTTCTCATTTCTCTTTGCAGGAGACCAGTGAGGATGTGGCCTTGAGCTCCGCAGAGGAGAAGGGGCGTTTTTGGATCGGGACCCACCAAACTTTGGCCAGGACTCTGTTCTAGAGAATGTGGAAATCTTGGCCCGGTTGGAGAAGCAGTTTGTTTAAAATGTTTCGTAAAGAAGCCAGGATCAAAAAGCCATGATGCGATGGAGCTTGTGGGTATAAAGGTCAGAAGAAGCAAGAAAAGGGAATCAGAAATGGGTTGCTTACAACAGCCTGAAATCTTTTTCCTTCTCTTATGTGATGGTGTAAATTTTTCGTATATCTGGTAGCTTGTCCTGGACATACTAGCACAATTCGGACCGGAATCTTGGGTCATTGCATGAAGCGGGCATTGAGATGCGACTTGGCTGCTTTGCTCAAACATTGCGTTCCTGCACTGGTTGTTGAGCAATTTCACAGGTTATTAAGCAGACAGAGTCACAGGTAAGGAACCTGGGGTTGCCTGAAGTGGGCAGGGGAGGCTGGCATAGGTCATGGGTGAGTTGAGGGGGTCCTGAAAAAGCTTCGAGGTGCTTTGGGACACCTTGATTGAAAACATGTATGCATCATGCGTCTTGGAGAATGAAACAAGGCTGCTAAAGGCCTCCGGTCCGAGGCTTGAGGCCGCATTTCTAAGTGGCAGCGGAGACACTGGGCTGGTTCTGGGGTCAGTGGCAGATGGCTGAAGGCCCCAGGCCTCCACTTAAACCCAGGCCCAACCCAGCATTGCTTTCCATCAGGGCTGTTATTGCATGGCCAGGCTGAGACAGCTCAGGTTTCCAGTAGGGTGGCAGCTTTACATCCCACTTCAGCACCACCACCCCCCAACTCATGGGTGACCTGTGCCTGATCCCCAGGACCAACCCCACTCCCGAGGTACTCCCACAACCATGGTCTAGGCCAGGGGTAGGCAACTTTGGCTCTTTTATGACTCGTGGACTTCAACTCCCAGAATTCCTGAGCCAGCCATGCTGAGGGGAAAGGGAGAGGTTTCCAAGCTGAGCCATGCTGGCTCAGGAATTCTGGGAGTTGAAGTCCACAAGTCATAAAAGAGCCAAGGTTGCCTACCCCTGGCCTAGGCCTCCCTCCACTTAAGAACCCCCAAGATGACTTAATGATTGCAACCAGAGTGTGGGATTTCAACTGTGGAGAGAAGTGGTCACCTAACCACTGCTTCCCTGAAGGACCGAAATTCCAGTCACAGCTGTGGTCATAGGTTGAGGACATCCCTCCTACAGATGTGGGGCTCCATCACTGAGATTTTATCTCATGTATACTGAGCAGAGGGTGGGACTGGGGGACCTTCATGGTCCCTTCCAAGGCTAGGATTTTGTGATTTCTCAGAAGGAAATTAATATTCCTCCTTTCTTTTTCTTTCTAACACCAGATAAAAGATTGTGACCAAAGATTGACCTGCAAGCCAACTATCAACAGGTAGTAGAAATTCATCCCAAGGCAGCAAGCACCAGAAAGGATGGAGCCTGGGAAACTCTTGGATCCCCCGTCAGACACAGGCAGCACTCCGGAAAACCACCAAAGAACCCATGAATGCTCAGAGTGTGGGAAATCCTTCGCTCACCGGTCCCTCCTTTTGACCCACAGGAAGGTCCATGTGGAAAGTGGATCCAGTGAAGGTTTGGAGGGTGAGAAATCCTTTTCTGGAAAAGACGCCAAAGATCTCAGACGCCACCCCAGACTAAAACCTTATAAATGTGAGGAATGTGACTTATGCTTTGGTCAAAAGCAAGACCTTCTTACACATCAGAAAATCCACACTGGAGAGAAACCCTATCAGTGTCTGGAGTGTGGGAAATTTTTTCATCGAAAAGCCCATCTCAGACACCACGAGACGATTCACACAGGGGAGAAACCTTACACATGTTGGGAATGTGGGAAGAGCTTTTCTCGGAATTCATGTCTTTGCGCCCATGAGAAGATTCATGGAGGAATAAAACCTTACAAATGCTTTGAGTGTGGAAAATATTTCGCCCTGAGAACATATCTTTACAGTCATCAGAAAACGCACAGAGGGGAGAAAAGCGAAAAGTGCCTCGATTGTGGGAAGTGTTTTACCTTGAAATCAAACCTGGTGCAACATCAGAGACGTCACACTGGAAAAAAACCCTATGAATGCCCAGAATGCGCGAGAAGATTTGTAAATTCTTCTGAACTTTGGATACACCAGAAGAGGCACAAAGGGGAGAAACCCTATCAATGTGGGGAGTGTGGGAAAAGTTTCCTTACTCGAACAGAGGTTCAGAATCATGAAAGAATCCACACAGGGGAGAAGCCATTCAAATGTGGAGAATGTGGGAAATGCTTTGCCCGAAAACCCAACCTTGGAAGGCATCAGAGGCTCCACACAGGAGAGAAGCCATACAGATGCCTAGAATGTGGAAAAGCTTTTGCTCAACAGGGAAATCTTTTGAGACATCATAAAATCCACACAGGGGAGAAGCCATATCAATGCATCGAGTGCGGACAATTTTATCGTAGCACATCAGAACTTAGAAATCATATAAAAGTTCACACAGGGGAAAAGAATTTCAAATGTTTAGACTGTGGGAGAACATTTGCTCATTTATTTTCCCTCAGAAGTCACAGCCAAATCCATACAGGAGAGAAACCTCACAAATGCTCGGAATGTGATAAATGTTTTTCCCGTAAATATAATCTGTTGATGCATCAGACAACCCACACTGGGAAAAAAACATATAAGTGTCTGAAGTGTGGGAAATGTTTTGCCCAACCTTCAGGACTTTACAAGCACACCAGAAATCACACAAGGTAGTGACCTTATAAACGTGCAGAGTGTGAGAAAACTTCATTGTAAATCAGAGTTAAAAATGCACCAGAATGTCCATAGAAGAGATAAACCCCTTCATTTGTGAAGAATGAGAGAAACATTTTTTCCAAAAGTCACATCTTAGTGTTCATCAGGAATTTCACACAGTGACAGAAGGGAAATCCTGCAATTGTTTCGTGTGGGGAAAATGTTTCTCCTAGTCACATTGCGTTAAATACAATCCGAGTACACAGTCAAGCAAAAGCGCATAAATGCGAAGAGTGCAAAAACGTTTGGCTCACAAAGCAGTATCATTAGTAATTTACCAGAGAGATTACACAAGAGAAAAGAGGTTACAAGTGTTGTGGGAGTGTACATTATGTTTTGCAGAGCGCAACCAGTACTCAACTTATGACTGTAATTAGGAACAGATTCCCGGTCATAGGTTTTCCCAGTCATACATTGTGTCACCCATATGACCGTATCTGATTTTATGACATTTTTTGTAATAAGCAGTCCTAAGTAGAAAGCCATTCTTCCAAATTTGCATTTTCTGCAAAAAAAATGACCCAAAAATGCAAATTGTGATCTGATGGCTGCAAGATCATGGAACTGGATGCAAAAGCCAGCCGGTTGCCAAGTGCTCATAATGTGTTCAGGTAACTTGGGGGTGGGGGAAGATATTTTACAATGGCTTATGGGCCATAAATGTTTGCTGTAGTTTTGAACCGTTAACTGATTTTATAAGTTGAGGACTACCTGTAAGGACTACCTTGATAAATCCTAAAAGTATTCACAAAAGGGGGTCATTGTTGAAATGCTTGGAATAGTGCAAAATACTGACCTCACTTCTGGAGGCTCCAAAGAATCCACAAGAAAAAGAAATTGTATGTTTGGTATGGGAAATATTTTTCTGGAATGTCTACCTGGGTCTGCAGGTAAAAATGCCCTGAAGAGAAACCCTCCAGGTGCTCGGACTATTGGACACTCTTTCCAGGTGACAAACCACATCAGAGCTTGGTGTGTGGAAAATCTGTTCCTTGAAATGAGACAATTGTTGTGGTACATTTGTGAGTCCCCACAGAGAGGAGCCCCAGAAATATTTGTAGCATAGAAAATGTTTTATCCTGAAATCTTTAAAAAAAAAAAAAGACCCATAAAGTTCATAATTGGGATAAACTGAGAAAAAGGTTTCCTGGCCTGGGTGTTATTTTAAAAAGGTTGTGATCCTGGCGGGAGCGGGCCCGGAGGCCAGAGGGAGAACCGCCCGACCTGCCTGGAGCGGGACCCAGAAGCCTCTCCCGAGGGATCCACTTTATCAAATGCCTTACTGAAGACCAAGTAAATTATATCCACAGCATTCCTCTGATGCACTAATTTTGTCACTTGGTCAAAGAATGCAATAAGATTTGTCTGGCATGATCTGTTTTTGACAAACCCATGTTGGCTTTTAGTAATGACTTTGTTTACCTCTAGGTGTTCGCTGATTCGTTGTTTGATTATCTTTTCCAGAATCTTCCCAGGTATTGAGGTCAGGCTAATAGGTCTGTAATTGCCTGGATCCATTTTTTTCCTTTTTTGAAGATGGGAACTACATCAGCTCTTTTCCAGTCCTCTAGTAGTTCCCCAGTGCTCCAAGATCTTTGAAAAATATAGTTCAGTGGTTCTGAGATCACATCTGCCAGTTTCTTGAGAACCTTGGGGTGTAATCCATGTGGTCCTGGTGATTTGAACTCGTCTGGGCTGGACAGGTGCTCACTTACCATTTTCTTGCCTATCTTAACTTGTGTTTCTAATCTGTTTTTTATAGGTTGGACTGGTTTTTCCCTTTGTGTAAAGACAGATGCAAAAAGCAAGTTAAATAGTTCTGCTTTCTCCCTGTTGCTTGTCACCTTCTTGCCACTTTCCCCCACTAATGGACCAATCATTTCCTTAACCTTTTTCTTGTTTTTTACATGTTGAAAGAAGCTTTTTTTTTGTTATTTTTGACTTTGGTCGCAAGCCTTAGTTCCTTTTGAGCCTTAGCTTTCCTCACTTCATCTTTGCAGGCTCGGGCTATTTGCTGATATTCTGCTTTAGTTATGTGCCCCTCTTTCCACTTTCTATACTTGTCCTTTTTATCTTTCAATTTATCAGAGAGTTATTTATGCAGCCATGCTGGTTTCTTTTGAGAGCTGTTATTTTTCTTCTTTGTTGGTATTGTGCTAGACTGGGCTTTTATTATCTCACTTTTCAAAATTTCCCAAGCTTCTTGACTTGTTTTCCCCTTGAGGCTTCTCATCCATGGAATCCTTCCCAAGCCCTCTCTAAGTTTATTGAAATTAGCTCTCTTAAAATCCAGGACTCTAGTTTTACTGTGTTCTATTGCTTGTGCTTCCCTAATGTTGAATTCCAATATTGCACGATCACTTCCCCCCAAGGTTCCTGTGACTTCAACATCTTCTATCATTTCATCTCTGTTAGTGAGGATTAGATCCATTATGGCTTTGTGTTTATGGTTCACAGCTCTCACCCTGCCAGACCCCAGGGTTGTCCACACTGCCCTTCTCCTGCAGGATCTTTGTGGTAGAGAGGGCTGATAGCGCGGAGGCTCAATAGAGCAGAAGGGATGAACTGGACACCTAATTTCTGACTGAAGAGCACAGATTTTATTAGAGCTTTGTTGATCATTAAGGAGAACTGGACTTTAATAATAATATTAATAATAATGATAATAATAAAGTTGGAAGGGACCTTGGAGGTCATCACGTCCAGCCCCCTGCTTAGGCAGGTAACCCTATCCCATTTCGGACAAATGGCTGTCCAGTTTCTTCTTAAAAACTTCCAGTGTTGGAGCATTCACCACTTCTGGAGGCAGGTTGTTCCACTGGTTAATTGTTCTAACTGTAAGGAAGTTTCTCCTTAGTTCTAGGTTGCTTCTCTCTTTTGTTAGTTTCCATCCGTTGCTTCTTGTCCTGTCTTCAGGGGCTTCGGAAAATAGCTTGACTCCCTCTTTGTGGCAGTCCCTGAGATATTGGAACACTGCTATCATGTCCCCCCTCGTCCTTCTCTTCATTAAACTAGACATACCCAATTCCAGCAACCGTTCCTTATATGTTTTAGCCTCCAGTCCCCTAATCATCTTTGTTGCTCTTCTCTGTACTCTTTCTAGAGTCTCAACATCTTTTTTACATTGTGGTGACCAAAACTGGATGCAGTATTCNTCTTGATTCTATCCCTCTGTTAATGCAGCCTAGCACTGTGTTGGCCTTTTTGGCAGCTGCAGCACACTGCTGGCTCATATTTAAGTGATTGTCCACTAGGACTCCGAGATCCCTCTCACAGTTACTACTATTGAGCAAGGTACCCCCTATACTATACCTGTACATTTGGTTTTTCTTGCCTAAATGTAGAACCTTACTTAGGAGAAAGCGGGATGAGGGGTGAAACAAAGATGCCTCTGGTTGTTTATTCAGTGAAAAGCATATTCACACATACTAACTTGTATTGTTTCTTTGTTGGATCTCCGAATATAATCCTTAATAAAGTTATTTTTGAAACAAATCAACAGGACTGTTTTCGGGCGTGAAAAGGGGAGGCTCAAAAAACTCAAAATGGCCACCAAATTGTGCCATAGAGTTTAGTGAAAATCCTGACATTTTTTTTTAGCTCTGTTAGGTGATGCCCTTTAAAATGGTCAGAAGTCCAGTTGTTCAATAACTGCTGCCCTCTGGATTCTTTTGACTCCATCCTCTCTCACTGGAGAATTTTGACTTCTGGTGTTGAATTGAAAGATGTAGATTTCCGATGAAACTTTAGGAAAAATGTCTTGGGGGATTGGGATGGGGCCCTGCTCTTAAGGGCAGATCAGATCAGTTGTGCCTGACACACTCGTGATTGATTGAACCAAATCCTAGGAAACACATCGTAGGTTACAGGAAGTGCAACTTTGAATTATGTAATCAGTTCAGTGCGAATTGTAAATTGAGACCAGGTTGTGTTTCATGCAACCCAAAATTCAGTTAATGTGAGGCTTGTGTGTGTGTGTGTACTTTAAAGTGCTCATGATGGAGGGTCACACAAGCATTACACCAGTGGCTATCACAGAGCACTCTAAGGCCTGAAGTTAATCTGAATTAAAAACTCTTGAGGACTTAAATACAATTTTTACTCTCCAGTTAAAAGGGAATACCAACAAAGTCTTCCAGCAGCTACCAAAAAAGGCAGCTGTACACTGCTGGAACTCTGAACTGTCCCTGAGTGGTTGGTTCCCACCCTGGGAGATGAAACACAGGCAAGATGTAAAAAAGATGTTGAGACTCTAGAAAGAGTACAGAGAAGAGCAACAAAGATGATTAGGGGCCTGGAGGCTAAAGCATATAAGGAACGGTTGCTGGAATTGGGTATGTCTAGTTTAACGAAGAGAAGGACGAGGGGGGACATGATAGCAGCGTTCCAATATCTCAGGGGCTGCCACAAAGAAGAGGGAGTCAAGCTATTTTCCAAGGTGCCTGAAGGCAGGATGAGAAGCAACGGGTGGAAACTAAGCAAGGAGAGAAGCAACCTAGAACTAAGGAGAAACTTCCTTACAGTTAGAACAATTAACCAGTGGAACAACCTGCCTCCAGAAGCGGTGAATGCTCCAACACTGGAGGTTTTTAAGAAGAGACTGGACAGCCATTTGTCCGAAATGGTATAGGGTTTCCTGCTTGAGCAGGGGGTTGGACTAGATGACCTCCAAGGTCCCTTCCAACTTTACTATTATTATTAAGATGTCCACAGCATAGAAGCTGCCTTTATTAACCGACGGTCAAAGCCCTTTCCCAGCCTCCTCCCTGAGGGTTGGATACGAAGGTCATGGAATAGATGAAGGCTGTAGAAAGCCAAGGCTTCATGCTTCCTGGGAGATCCCTTCTTTGATTGACAGCCTCAGTCCAGCCCAGGAATGGATGAAGTTTTCTCTCAGCTGATGCTGGGATGAGTAACTCAATGCACTGAGACAACAAGGGGCTCTTTGGCCAGAGCTGGTGTGGGGACCTTGGTGTCCTCTGAGTTTGGTTGTTTCCTTGCAGACGTTTCATTACCCAACTAGGTAACACTATCAGTTCTAGGTGATATTGTTAGCAGTGATGCTGTTCCCCAATTGGGTAATGAAACATCTACATGGAAACCACCAAGCTCAGAGAACACCAAAGACCCAGCAGTTCAGCCCTGAGCTACAAATAAACCATTCCGGAGCTGAGGCCTCTTGGATCCTCCATCCTTGTCCAGCGTGTTTGGCGTGATCCCCATTGAGAGCAATGCAGGTGTCCAGTCCAGTCTCCCCCTTCAAGCATCCTTCATAAAAGCTCCACTGTGGAGCAAGCAGGTTTCTCGTGTGATTGAAGAAACTCATCCTTCTTGACTTCTCTGTGTTTCTAGTAGAGTCAGCATTATATTGTTAGAATATTGTGCAATGTTCAATTTAGTGTGAACTTTAAATGGATACCAGGTTGTGTTTCATGCCACTGCATTGATACCATTGTTGTGCTCTTATTTCTGTAGAGATGTAGTTATTATATAGAGAGCAACTCCACCTCCTCTTTTGTTTGGTTTGTTTCTTTTAAATAATTTAAATCCCTCTAGCTGTGTGTTCCATTTGTGGGTTTCATCCCACCATGTTTCCGTTATGGCAACAATATCATATCTGCCCTCATTAACCTGAATTTCTAGTTCACCCTGTTTGCTGCTCATACTCTGTGCAATGGTGTATAGACATTTGAGTCCTTTATGACTGACCCTGTGTTTACTTTCTACATAACCTGTGTAGTGCCTGTGTTCCCCTATTAATTTAATGTCAGGCTTTCGTGTGTGCAATTAACGCTATCGTGTGTACAGTTGTGGTTTTAACTATACATTTAAATTCTTTTAAGGATATTCTTCTTATTCGTTACTGAGATGTTTCGTTATTATTCATATACCGTATTATATTCAATATTTTTTCTTTCCAATTTACGTCTGTCTAGAACCAATTGCCCTATTTTCCATAGAGATATCACTTCAAATATTATAAATTTAATGCAATTTTTTTTTTGTAGGATTCATTGGCTTCAGTAAACGAGACCTACCTTAACTCCTTGGTTGCCCTGAACTGTGGTTAATTCTATTCCCCTCTCTCCTCCATGAAATGGCATCTCATCCCCAGCCCAACACAGCATAATTTCCTGGCTGTTTCAGTTTGAAAGTGGTATTTTCCCTCTTGATCCCATAGAAACATCCTTTATGACATAGTTGCTGATGTGCCCAGAAGCTGGAATCTGCCTGACTCCTATTGGCTATTTCAGAGGTCTTCTGGCATCTTCCCTCCTCCTCCAAGCACAGAGCGGGGGGCCCTGTGAGCACCTTGATCCGGACCCCTGGTTCCCCAATGCTTCTTGGGTCTTATGGAGGCTCTTTCCCTTTATGGATTTAAGGCTCTTTGGGAAGAAGGTCCAGTCCTGGGCTACACGGAAGGACAACTGCAATTAGGAAAAAGAGGCTGTTTTGCCAAATTCACCCTGCTAATTCCTACACACACAAACATACACACACCGTGCGTCTGTGAGCATTCAGCTTCTTCTGCCAACAAAGGTTTTTTTTATTATTCTTGGTTCTTCCTGTGGAGGTCTCCAACACTGGAAGTTTTTAAGAAGAGACTGGACAGCCATTTGTCTGAAATGGTATAGGGTTTCCTGCCTGAGCAGGGGGTTGGACTAGATGACTTCAAGGTCCCTTCCAACTTTATTATTATTATTATTATTATTATTATTATTATTATTATTATTATTATTATTATTATTATTATTATTATTATTATTATTATTATTATTATTATTTTCCCTTCCCAGCTCAAGTGAGAGTGGCTGAGTTTGGATCAGCCCCCCCTTTCAGCCAAGAGCTTAGGCACAGCTGGAGAAAGACACACACACACACACACAAACACACAGACATACACAGCCATGGAAGTTCAGTACACGCAGCCATCAGCCTGTGACCGTTTGAAGTTACAACGGACTTCGCTCACAAAAGCCATGACCCAGATCAATAACGGGCAGACTCCATTACAGTTTTAAGTTGAGGACCCACCTGAACATATTTATTTTTATTTCTTTATGATCTAATTTAGACACCAACCAACTCACTCTCCGATTGACTTTATTTCCCTATTTGGCAAAACATCTATCCATCCATTTGAACCAACAGGCCCCCTTCCTGATCAGCCTAGAGATGGCAAATCGTATCGGTCAGGATCTGGGTTAATTATCATTTCTATAATGGTTTGTCTCCCCTTCTTCAGCTGCTGCTTGCAAGTGAGCAAGGGCACTGCCAGCCATGCTGACCTAGAACAAGTTCTGGTCTTGAACGTGCATTTGGATCCTTACATTTCTCCTTCTCCTTGAAGGATGGATGACTCATAAACACGCACACTCCTTAAAACACACCTATGTGCCAACATGGACACTGGTGTATACCTATGTACATCTTTATCCGTGTTTCTCAAGCTTGACAACTTTAACATGTATGGATTTCAACTCCCAGAATTCCCCAGCCAGCATGAATTCTGAGAGTTGTTGTCCACACATCTTAAAAGAGCACTCCCAATGAACACCACCTATGTAAACCAGGAAAACCAGTTTGGCCTAGTGGTTAAGGCACTGGCCTAGAAAGTAGACCGTGAGTTCAAGTCTAGCCTTGGCCACAAAAAACACCTGAGTAACCTTGTTACCCTCTCAGCCTCACCTACCTCGCAGGGTTCTTCTGAGGAAAATAGACATCTTCCGTGTCTTAATTTTTTTTCTAAAGCTACCGTAATAAAGATGCGATATAAAGAACTTGAAAATAAAAAGTAAAATCATTTCCCCTCTGCAGTGGCTTGGTATTTTCAAGCCGGTTTCCCCGTTGTTTTGTATTGCCCCTAGGACAGGGATAGGCCACCTTGGCTCTTTTATGACTCGTGGACTTCAACTCCCAGAATTCCTGAGCCAGCCATGCTGAGGGGAAAGGGAGAGGTTTCCAAGCTGAGCCATGCTGGCTCAGGAATTCTGGGAGTTGAAGTCCACGAGTCATAAAAGAGCCATGGTCCTAGGAGAACAAGCATGAGATCTGGGCTGTTCCCCCAAGCTCTCTTCTTTCCTGTCCTGGGGGCTCTGGGGATTAGGAGATGACCAACCCAAAGAGCCCGAGACTCTGCAGAAAGCCCATGCATGCTCATGGTCCTCATAGACCCCCACCCAATTTAAATGATCAGGATGGAGGGCCATCCTTTAAACTCTGCACCAGCCAGCTAGGACAGCTCACTGCAAGATGTGAAGATACAGGGTTTAAAAATTCCCGGGCCTTAAAATAAATATTTACTATTCAGTTGGGAAGGAACACCAAGAGAGTCTTTTAGGAGGTCCAGAAAAAGGTAGCCACAGATTGCTGGGTCTTACTGGCATTCTGAACGGAATTCCTAAACAGAAAAACCTAAAAAAAAGGTCTATCTCTCTGTCTAGCCCGGGGGTAGGCAATCTCGGCTCTTTTATGACTCGTGGACTTCAACTCCCAGAATTCCTGAGCCAGCCATGCTGAGGGGAAAGGGAGAGGTTTTCAAGCTGAGCCATGCTGGCTCAGGAATTCTGGGAGTTGAAGTCCACGAGTCGTAAAAGAGCCAAGGTTGCCTACCCCTGGTCTAAGGGCTATTGCTAAGTGCTATTTATATAGCCTAGGGCAGTGTTTCTCAACCTTGACAATTTTAAGGCCTGTGGACTTCAACTCCCAGAATTCCACAGCCAGCAATGCTGGCAGTGGAATTCTGGGAGTTGAAGTCCACAGGCCTTAAAATTGTCAAGGTTGAGAAACACTGGCCTAGGGGTAGGCCACCTTGGCTCTTTTATGACTCGTGGACTTCAACTCCCAGAATTCCTGAGCCAGCCATGCTGAGGGGAAAGGGAGAGGTTTCCAAGCTGAGCCAGGCTGGCTCAGGAATTCTGGGAGTTGAAGTCCACGAGTCATAAAAGAGCCAAGGTTGCCTACCCCTGGTCTAGCCTCATACAAACACACACACATGCACTGCAGCAGGAGGGGCAGCCCCGCTTCCAGCGGGCAGAGAGGGACACTCTGCGCGTGGGCAGAGGAACGCCGAGCGGAGGAACGGGGAACCCCGCCCGGGAAGGCAGAGAAGGGGAGGGAGGGGGAGGAGCTGAGACCGCTAAAGGGCGGAGCAGAGAGCAGAGCAGAAGCCCCGCCCCCGCATCGACCTTCTCACTCGCTGGATTTCCGCTTTCCTCCGTGCGTCTCCTTTCGCCCCCGCAGGATCGGCGCTGGATCCCTCGGGAGAGGCTTCTGGATCCGGCTCGGGGCAGGTCTGGCTGCTCTCCCTCCGGCCTTTGGGGCGCCCCTCCCGCCAGGAGAGCTCCCTCCCCCCCCGCCAGGAGAAAGGTAGCTGCGGATCCGCCTCTCCGGCTTCCCGGGTTTTCCTTGGGGAGATTCGGCTCTGGCGTCGCCTGCAGGGAGTGGATCCCTCCCTTCCCTCCAGGGGGGCAAAGGGGGTCCCTCCCTCCCCGGGCTGGATCTGCCCCCTCCTCGCTCGGCCCAGGATCCCCGTGGGGCTCCGGGTGGATCCCGGAAGGAGCTTTGTTGAAGTTGCTTTCAGAAGGTCTCTCTGTGGTCCGTCTGAGCAGGAAGTCTCTGAGCATGCATATCCCGCAAGTGCAGCTGAAAAAAAAAAAGAGATATGCAGTGTGGAATTTGTCAGGGTAATAATTTAATAGGTAAACAGCTTATGTAATGATGCAATGATAGGAATGACTTGAGCAGGGTCTGTGTCTGTATCCCTTTAAGAACGTGAGAATTTGTATTATTTGTATTATTTGTTTATATGTTTATTTGAAAATTAATAAAAATTTGTAAAACAAGAACGTGAGAATTGTGTCTCGGGGTTGCTGGCATTACCATCTGTATGTATATTGTAGAAGAATGTAGATAGTGTGTGATATAAACCACCATTTAATATAGACCACTGTTTATTTACTCCTGGGTTATCTCAGCGTGTGTGTGTGTGGGGGGGGGGGGGAAAGGTCTGTACATGCTCTGACAGACTTCATTGCAACGGGGAAGGGACGGTTTAGGACAGTGATGGCGAACCTTTTAGAGACCGAGTGCCCAAAAAACCGCCCCCCACCCCCGTCCCCGCTCCGCTGTGCCCACTGGGTCACCCACCACCTCCACGGCCCGCCACAGATCACCTAGGTAGCTCAGCAGTGCCATGGTGGCCACACCCTCCACCTGTGCCCCGCAGCATCATCTGCACGTGACGGGGCGCATGTGTCCCCGCTGCCCAGCTACCATGTCCTTGGCTGTGCTGCTTCGCGTGGGCTGTGCCCGGGGCGACTCTCCTCTGGGGTGGCTGGTGGTGAGGAAGGGGCCGTGGGAGGAGGCGGGGCTGGGGAGACGGTGCGTGTGCCCACAGAGAGGGCTCCGAGTGCCGCCTCTGGCACCCGTGCCATAGGTTCGCCACTACCGGTTTAGGAGATAGAAAAGGTTTACTTTAAATGCTTTGACTTGAGCTCATGTTTTCTTAACCCCCCCAAGAGATCCTCTTTCTTTGAGCTCAATATAAAAGGCAAAAAAAATAAAATCCTTTGTTTTGATGCTAATGTTTGTTTTGCTTCTTCTTTAAAAAGCTGGCTAGAATTTCTAAACCTTATATTTTCCTTGTTTGTTTACCCAGAAGAGGCTGTGATGTGGCAGCCCCTGTTTGGTGGATGTTTTAGAAAGCACAAATTCTGTGGACGTTTTGAGGCTGGTTTTTTGAGCAGGTTGTAGAATAAGCTGATGGTGAGAAGGTTGCCTTGCATAATTTTAAAATGCTTATCCGAAGTATCAAACGGTCCCAGGAAGTCTGGAATTATTGTGGCCTTGCAGCCTCCAAAAAGCATAAGAAAGAGTAGCCCTTTTCACACATGCTCTGCCCCACCTGATCTCTCTCATCTTCCATTGAGATTTCCTACTCACAAGTATCCATTGTTCCCTGTTGGACTTTTATCTTGCTGCTTTCTTCTATTTTGGCTTATCTTTTTTTTTAAGTTTTTTATTTATAAAACAGTTAAAACAAAGATGGACATAACATAACATTCCAGTGTATATATTCCTAACAATTTGTTCCTCATCATACATATACTTCTTAATCTCTATATATACATATTTTTCTATACAATACAGTCTCTAATTTGTTTCTCTATATACTAACATACAGTTTTATATATCTCTATCTTAACACTAACTTAAAACCCGAACAGGTCTCCTTGATTCACACCAATAATAGAATTTGTCCCAGATTTCAAAGTAATCTGACTCTGTCTTGTCCTTCATTTCCATTGTGAGCCTATCCATATCAGCACACGATAGGATTTTATATAAAATCTCTTCTTCTGTTGGAATTTCTTTATTCCTCCAGTTTTGTGCATACGCCAGTCTAGCAGCTGTCAGAATATGTAGCTTCAAGTAAAGTATCCCTTTGTCGTATTTATGCGTATTTATGCCTAGTAGGAAGAGTTCTGGTTTTAACTCTACCTCTATCATTAGTATTTCTTCTAGCCATTTTTTAACCTTGTTCCAAAAGTCACGGGCTTTGGAGCACTCCCACCACATGTGGTAATACGTCCCTCTTGTCAATTTACATTTCCAGCACGTGGAAGAAATATTTGGACCCATTTTAGCTAATCTTGCGGGTGGGAGATGCCATCTGTAGAACATTTTGTAGAGGTTTTCTTTGTAGGAGGTGGTATTTTGGCTTATCTTTTTGAATCAGGATTCTATCTCCATTATTTTGTATCCTCAACAAATAATCCTATTTTCTCCTCCCACCTTCAAGTCATTTACAGATTAAATTCAGCATTACTGTCGGTATCTGAGCTTTTTTCCTTTCTCTTTTCAGGAGACGAGTGGAGGATGTGGCCAAGAGCTCCACAGAAGAAAAGGGACGTTCTTGGATCCAGGGCCACAAATCTTTGGCAGGGACTCCATTCTAGAGAATTTGGAAATCGTGGTCTGGACGGAGAAGCAGCTTCCTGCACAAAGGGCCAATCGGTCAGGCTAGACGAAACCGGTCAGTGGCGACGGTCATCCCTGGCCTTGACTCAGAGGGGGAACAAGTGACCCAGAGACCTCTTAGCTGTAACTTTAAAGGTGAGTAAACAAGTCTTGGTTAAATCTCGGTTTGGAGAGTAAGCACGTTAATTATTTTAATCTTAATTTGACCAAAGAATAATGCAGCAAATTGGGTTTTGCTGCCAAGGTGCTGGGTGGAGGTGTAATTTGTTTATTCAATGTTTATTGAGGAAGCCATTGTTGATCGAGTTGGAGATGGACTCTGGGTGGAAAATTACGGAATGGGGGAGTCGCTAGGCTGAGTGGATGCAACCCTGAAGATGAAAGAGGCTGCCTGGGGATTCAGCTACGGATGGGGCCGGCTCCATCCAGCCTTCATCCTGTCCAGTCATGGGGAAATGTTGTCTCAGTCCAAACTGGGTCTTGTTTCAGCGATTCATTTTTAGTTGTGATATGTGCAGACTTTTCCTGTTTATGCCTTGTCCCATAATGTACTTGGGGTTACAGTTTAGTAAGCTGAAGCACTTACGCCTTGTCCTAAAGCAGTGGTTCTCAACCTATGGGTCACGACCCCATTTGGGGCCGATCGACCATTTCACGGGGGTCGCCAAGCAAGGCTGTCCGCCATTTTTTCCCCCTTTTCCAGCAGGTGCCTTACCTCCCTTGGGCTGGGCCAGCTGGTGGTCGGCCTGCTCCGTCTCTGCCGCTTGCCAGCTACGCCTCGGCCGGCGCAGGGGGCGAAACCACGCATGCGCGGCGCTCCCGGGCAGGGAAAGTCCTCGACGTACGACCGGTTGGGTAGTCCTCGACTTACGACCGGTCTAGTCCTCGACTTACGACCGGTCTAGTCCTCGACTTACGACCGGTTTAGTCCTCGACTTACGACTGGTTGGGGGTCGCGGCATTAAAAAGGTTGAGAACCACTGTGCTAAAGCTTAAACTTTTAAGTGAAGTTCACTGGATCCTTTAATGGGGACTTGGGGCTTCTCTATCCAAAGGCATTCAGTGAGCCCCCCCTCCCCACGCCCCCTTTCAGAAACTGTAGGATCAAATTTACCCCAGGATTAAGCCATGACACAGCTGAGATTGGTTGGTTGATTTTTGGGGGAGGGAGGTTTCTTGCTTAAAGGGGCCGGTTGAGAATGACAAAAGAGGATCTTTCATTTCACTTTGGAGAAGCTCCCTGTAGCTTTATTTGCTCTGATCAGCAAAGGTCTTTTTCGAGGTGCCTCTGCTATCGTGCCTGGAGAAGGATAAAATGCCAAATCAGAGCCGTTTTCCCGTTTTCCTTTCCTGTCTGATCTTCCGAGGTTGAGCCTCTGTTAGGGTGGTCTGACTTAACTCCTCTTTCTACTACACAAACACACAGAGAGAATTTTGGTTGGGCCTGGTTGTGCTCAGAGCATCAGACAAGCAGCCTGGGGTGGCCCAGGGAATCGGCCGGACTCTCTCTCATCCAGGTAGGAAACACAGAGGAATGACCTCATTTCAGACTGTCCTGCGCGCTCTGACAGGTTATGGGCCCTTAGAGGAGAGAAACCCAGTGAGAGCTTGCCCCAGAGCCAGAAGGGTTGTGGCTTGTGGTTTGTTTGTGGTTAGTGGTTGTTAGAGGAAGCAATCAACATGGACTCCGTCGGCGTAACGGGAGGAGGTTTCGTAGTGTCTCGGCTGAATGAGACAAATTACCTCTCCTGGCGTGTGAAGATGGAGATGTACCTGCGAAGGGAGGAGTTGTGGATGATAGTTACTGATCCACCAGTAGTCCTGGATGATGGGGACCGGAGAAGGAATGAAAAAGCATTGGCCAGCATAATCCTAAATTTGGAGGATAGCCAGCTGATACACGTGAGGTGTCTCCAGTCTGCTAAAGAGTGCTGGGAAGCTTTGTGCAGTGTGTATGTTAGAGAGACTACGAGCAGCAAAGTAATGCTGACAAGGAAGCTGTATAAAGCACAGCTGAAACCAAGAGAGAGCATGTCTACACATTTGCAGTCCATGAGGAAGACATTCCTAGAGGCAGAAGAAAGAGGAATGACTTTTACTGAGGCGCACAATGTATATGTGGTGCTCAGTTCATTGGACAGTTCATGGGACATCCTAGTGACCAGTTTAGAGCGTATGCAAGAGAGAGACTTAACCATGAGTTATTTGACCAGCCTGTTGCTGGAGGAGGAACAGAAAAGGCTGGAAAGGGGTGAGGACAACGCACAGTCCAGGCCTAAAACTGCAACGTCCCAAGATGCCGGCAGAGTAGCTGAGAACATCTGCATGGCGAAACGCTGCTTCACGGGTGGTTCTACAGAGTTGACTACCAAGTGACCGCCACCTCTTCATTTCAAACCTTGTAAGGCGTAAGGCGTTAGGACAGTGGTTCTCAACCTGTGGGTCGGGACCCCATTTGGCGACGGGGGTCGCCAAGCAAGGCTGTCCGCCATTTTTTTTGTCCGCCATTTTTTTCCCCCTTTTCTGGTGGGTGCCTTACCTCCCTTGGGCTGGGCCAGCTGGTGGTCGGCCTGCTCCGTCTCTGCTGCTTGCCAGCTACGCCTCGGCTGGCGCAGGGGGCGGAACCACGCATGCGCGGCGCTCCCGGGCAGGGAAAGTCCTCGACTTACGACCTGTTGGGTAGTCCTCGACTTACGACCGGTTTAGTCCTCGACTTACGACCGGTTTAGTCCTCGACTTACGATCAGTTGGGGTCGCGGCATTAAAAAGGTTGAGAACCACTGCGTTAGGAAGAGCAGGCCGAGGTAGGCCAGGGCCCTTCAGGAATGGGACAGGAGGAACAGGAGAGGCAGAGTTCAGGCGATGAGCAAGGGCCACCCCCACCTGATCCTAGAGCACAGAGAGTGGAGAGAAGGAGGGAACAACACAGGCAGGCTCAACTACTCGGGAAAAGAGCGTCCAGCCCCTCTCCACAAGGCACACATGGAGACTGAGATTTAAGGAGCCGGATGCTGTGGGATGGGGCATTTGTGGGGAAGAAACGCTGATTCCTTGGAGTGTTGTGTGTGTGTTGTTGCTGATCTCTTGTTCTGTGACTTCTGCTTGGAAACCCTGAAACTCTGACCATCGGACTGGCTGACAACGTTGCGTGGATGTTCAAAGATCTCGGACTGTATTTTGACTTCCCTTTTGAAACTGTGCAGGCAAGCGTGTATTCACAGACTCGTTAGGTTTATGCTGTATGTGTCATTTCCTTGTTATCTCCTAATCAGACTGTATGTGAAACTGCTTGCAGCCAGAGGCGACTGAAGGTATGTGTGTGTGTGTCTTCCTATGTTTGGAGGCTGGCCAGAAATGTGGGAGCATTTGGGGAAAATTTGGAGCAATTAAAGGGCGATTTGAATTACCAGCTGACTGCATTGCCTCTGTGCTGTGCCCTGGGTCATCACAGGCGATTATGTCGAAAAGTAATGTAATGTTGTAGTTTTCTAATGTGTATAATAAAAAGTTCCGTATCTGCGAGTGTCTGTCATTGATAACCAAGCGTTGATTTATTTCCGAATTGCCCTCGTATGGGCAAACTTTTCCTGTTTAATCCTTGTGCCGTAATGCAGTTGGGGTCACGGTTTAGTAGGCTGAAGCGCTCATGCCTTGCCCTAAAGATTAAACTTTAGTGGACACTCTCTGGATCCTTCTGGGGCTTCTCTATCTGAAGGTATTCCGTAAACCCCCTTTCAGAAACTGTAGGATGAGATTTATGCCAGGATGAAGCCATGTCACAACTGAGATTGATAGGGTTCTTTTTTTGTTGTTGTTTCTTTTGGGACCGGTTGGGATGACAAACAGGATTTTCGTTTCGCTTTGGGAAGCTCTGATCAGCAAAGGTCTTTTTGGGAGGTGCCTCTGCTGTTGCCCCTGGAGAAGGTTGAAATACCAAATCAGAGATCTTTTTCCCTCCTCCTTTCCCATCTGATCTTTTGGGGTTGAGTCTCCTTTAGGGTGGCCTGACCAAAGTCCTCCTCCTATTACAGGGGTCTCAAACTCAATTTCATTGAGAGCCGCATCAGCATTGGGTTTGCCCTGGGGGGCTGTGGCCAGGGTGGGTGCGGCCTACTGGGTGGGCGTGGATACGGAGTGGGTGTGGCCTATTGGGTGGGCATGGCCAGCTCTACATCGTTCGCGTCAAGGGTGCCTGTGGGGGCCTGGGCAGGAGTGGGACAGATCTGAGGGTCTCTGGCAGAATGGGGTGGGACCGGGGCAAGCGCCAAGGCATGGTCCATTTCTTCATTCCTCACAAAGGGTGACACCTCCCCAGCATGCACCCAGGGAGCGGGGCCGACATGGCAGGGGCTGGTTCCTCGCTGTTTCCAGATGGCCTTGTGGAGCTAAGACTGAATGTGTTTCAGCATAGATGGCCACCACAAAATTGTACATTGGCTCCCGGTCGGCCTGGGCCAGGACCAAGGCAGCGGGGGCCGTTCCCTCACTGTTTCCAGGATGGCTTCGCAGACCACATGAAACCACTTCGCGGGCCGCATCTGGCCCCCGGGCCTTGTGTTTGACATGTCTGTCCTAATACACAAAACACACAGAGAGAAGTTAGGTTTGACCTGGTTTTGCTTAGGGCATCGGACAAACAGTCTGGGGGGGACCCAGATAATCGGCTGGCCTCTCTCTCTCTCTCATCCGGGTAGGAAAAGCAGAGGGATGACTCAATTCAGATATCCGACTGAAGGACACCTGTGGGGCAGGTAGAGAGGAGGGGGAGGGGTTGGCATGGAGGGTATTCTGTGAACCCTGAAGAGAGTGTAATGGAGTACCACACTGGAGGTGGCTGTTGGACTGAGCGCAAACCCCACGTGCCTCCTGCTTCCCGTCCCAGTCTATTTTTAATTTGACATTACTGCACCTTCATTGTTTATCCCGTCGTTTATCCTTTCATTACTTTGATACTATTATGTTTACACTTATATTCATTTCTCCATGTTTACTGTCATAAGTCCCCTAGAATAGGCCCTCGGCGAGATGAGTGGCAAAAAATGTAAGTAAGTAAGTAAGTAAGTAAATAGCACAAAGGAAATTTACATTGTAGGGAGGAGACTGAGCTGTGAAACGGATCCATGTAGGGCAGTGTAGGGGAGCCGAAATGATGCGGGGGGGGTCTTGGAGACCCGCGAGGAGACCCGCGAGGAGTCGGAGGACCCCCCGAAGAGCCGGAGACCCCTTGAGGAGCCGGAAGAGCCCAGTCCCCAGGTCGACCTCCCCGGTGAGTTCCCCGGGAGTGTGAGAGGACGAGAGCGCGGCCGGGTAGCCGTTTGCCTTTGGGCCTTTAGACTTTCGGCGGTCTCGGCGGTTTNCTGAAGGTATGTGTGTGTGTGTCTTCCTATGTTTGGAGGCTGGCCAGAAATGTGGGAGCATTTGGGGAAAATTTGGAGCAATTAAAGGGCGATTTGAATTACCAGCTGACTGCATTGCCTCTGTGCTGTGCCCTGGGTCATCACAGGCGATTATGTCGAAAAGTAATGTAATGTTGTAGTTTTCTAATGTGTATAATAACAGTTCTGTATCTGTGATTGTCATTGATAACCAAACATTGATTTATTTCCGAATTGCCCTCCTATGGGCAAACTTTTCCTGTTTAATCCTTGCGCCATAATGCAGTTGGGGTTACAGTTTAGTAGGCTGAAGCGCTCATGCCTTGTCCTAAAGATTAAACTTTAGTGGACACTCTCTGGATACTTTTGGGGGCTTCTCTATCTGAAGGTGTTCAGTAAGCCCCCTTTCAGAAACTGTAGGATGAGATTTACGCCAGGATGAAGCCATGTCACAGCTGCGATTGGTGGGGTTTTTTTTGTTGTTGTTGTTGTTGCCTTTGGGACTCATTGGGATGACAAACAGGATTTTCGTTTCACTTTGGGAAGCTCTGTAGCTTTATTTGCTCTGATCAGCAGAGATCTTTTTGGGAGGTGCCTCTGCTATTGCCCCTGGAGGTTGAAATACCAAATCAGAGATCTTTTCCCCTCCTCCTTTCCTGTCTGATCTTCCGGGGTTGAGTCTCCTTTAGGGTGGCCTGACCAAAGTCCTCCTCCTAAAATAGGGGTGTCAAACTCAATTTCATTGAGGGCCGCATCAGCATTGGGGTTGCCCTGGGCGTGTGTATGGCCAGGGTGGGTGCGGCCTACTGGGTGGGTGTGGATGGAGTGGGTGTGGCCTACTGGGTGGGCATGGCCAGCTCTACATCATTCGCGTCAAGGGTGACTGTGGGGGCCTGGGCAGGAGTGGGACAGATCTGAGGGTCTCTGGCAGAAGGGGGTGGGACCGGGGCAAGCGCCAAGGCATGGTCCATTTCTTCATTCCTCACCTCCCCAACATGTACCCAGGGGGCGGGGCCGACACAACAGGGTCTGGTCCCTCGCTGTTTCCAGACGGTCTTGTGGAGCTAAGACTGAATGCGTTTCAGCATAGATGGCCACCACAAAATTGTACATTGGCTCCCGGCCGGCCTGGGCCAGGACCAAGGCAGCGGGGGCCGTTCCCTCACTGTTTCCAGGATGGCTTTGCAGACCACATGAAACCACTTCGTGGGCCGCCTCCGGCCCCCGGGCCTTGTGTTTGACATGTCTGTCCTAATTCACAAAACACACACAGAGAAGTTAAAGTTTGACCTGGTTTTGCTCAGGGCATCAGACAAACAGTCTGGGGGGACCCAGATAATCAGCTGGCCTCTCTCTCTCATCCAGGTAGGAAAAGCAGAGGAATGACTCAATTCAGACATCCTACTGAAGGACACCTGTGGGGCAGGTAGAGAGGAGGGGGAGGGGTTGGCATGGAGGGTATTGTGTTAACCCCGAAGCGAGTGTAATGGAGTACCACACCGGAGGTGGCTGTTGGACTGAGCGCAAACCCCACGTGCCTCCTGCTTCCCGTCCCAGTCTATTTTTAATTTGACATTACTACACCTTCATTGTTTATCCCGTCGTTTATCCTTTCATTACTTTGATACTATTATATTTACACTTATAGTCATTTCTCCATGTTTACTGTCGTAAGTCCCCCAGAGTAGGCCTTCGGCGAGATGAGTGGCAAAAAATGTAAGTAAGTAAGTAAGTAAGTAAGTAAGTAAGTAAGTAAGTAAGTAAGTAAGTAAGTAAGTAAGTAAGTAAATAGCACAAAGGAAATTTGCATTGTAGGGAGGAGACTGAGCTGTGAAACGGATCCATGTAGGGCAGTGATGGCGAACCTTTTAGAGACCAAGTGCCCCAAAACCGGCCCGCCCCCGCTCTGCCCGCCTGCTCCTGCCCTGCTCCGCCCTCACCCCTCCCACCCTCGGGGCCATCCAAGGCACGCAGATCGCCCAGGCGGCCCTGCAGCACTATGGTGGCCACACCCTCCACCCACACCCCGCAGCTTGGCTGTGCAGCTCCACACGGGCCGCACCCGGAGTGACTCTTCTCCAGGGGGGCTGCTGGTGAGGAGGTGGCTACGGGGGGAGGCGGGGCTGGGGCGACAGCGTGCGTGCCCACAGAGAGGGCTCCGAGTGCCGCCTCTGGCACTAGTGCCATAGGTTCGCCACCACTGATGTAGGGAGAGGAAATTTGCCTCGAGGAAGCCAGGATCAATTAGCCACGATGGGGTGGAGCTCATAAGTGGAAAAATCAGAAAATTCAAGAAAAGAGGAGGAGAAATGAGTTGCTTGCGCTGACCTCAACTCTCTTTGCTCCTCTTTCGCTTATGCGGTGCCTGAATCTTTTGCCTCGCCTGTAGGTAGTCCTCGACCTACGACCACAGTTGGGATTGGAAACTCGCTTGTTTAGCAAAGTGGTTGTTATGTGAGGTATCCCACGACCGCTTTGCTCAAGGACTGAAATTCTGCACTCACTGTTTGTGGTGGTTAAGTGGTTTCACTAGTCATTAAGTGGATGAAGTCCCAGGTAAGAAGCATGGGCTTGTCTCGGGGTGGGGGGGGCAACAGGGGAGTCAATCGGAGCCCCAGCACAGTCCACGTTTGACTTGAGGGGGTCCTGGAGAAGCTTAGAGATGCTTTGGGACACGTTGCTTAGCAACATGTATGGAACACGTGGCTTGGAGAATGGCGCAAGGCTGCAAAGGCCACAGGTGTGGGGATTAAGACTGCATTTTCTCAGTGCCAGCTGGCTGAAATGGCTGAAGGCCCCAGGCCTCCCCTTAAGGCAGCGGTTCTCAACCTATGGGTCGCGACCCCATTTGGGGTCGATCAACCATTTCACGGGGGTCGCCAAGCAAGGCAGTCCGCCATTTTTTTCCCCTTTTCCGGCGGGTGCCTTACCTCCCTTGAGCTGGGCCAGCTGGTGGTTGGCCTGCTCCGTCTCTGCCGCTTGCCAGCTACACCTCGGCCGGCGCAGGGGGCGGAACCACGTATGTGCGGCGCTCCCGGGCAGGGAAAGTCCTCGACTTACGACCGGTTGGGTAGTCCTCAACTTACAACCGGTTTAGTCCTCGACTTACGACCGGTTGGGGGTCGTGGCATTAAAAAGGTTGAGAACCACTGCCTTAAGGCACCACTCTGCCATTTCTGCCCCATTGCAGGGCCCAGATGGGGTGGCTGAGGCTTTGGGGGTGGCTGCAGATTTGCTCTGTAGCGCAGCTCTCCTAATTCATGTTTGGGCTGTGCTGGACCTCCAGAGTCCCCGCAACCCCCCCCCTTTCAGGCACACCTGCAGTTCTTGGTTGGGTCTCCCTCCACTTAACAACCCGCAGAACCACTTAATGACCACCAGAACAGAAGAGTTTGCCTCCTAGAGTGGTGGGGGCTCCATCACTGGAGATTTTGTCGAGGGAGGTTCTGAGGTTCTGGATGGGGGGGGTTTGCACTGGAAGACCATGTTGGTCCATCCCAAAACTCAGATTGTGTGTGATTCTCTACCTTTCTCAAAAGGAAATATTATTCTCCATTTCTTTTACTTTCTAACAGTGGATAAAATATTTGTGACCAAGATTCGCCTGCAAGCCAACTATCAACAGATGGTAGAAAATCAGAGCAAGGCAGCGGTTGCCAGAAAGCATGGAGCCTGGGAAACTCTTGGATCCCCCGTCAGACACAATCAGCACTCCGGAAAACCACAAAAAAACCCATGAATGCTCAGAGTGTGGGAAATCCTTTGCTCAACGGTCCCTTTTTTTGACCCACAGGAAGGTCCATGTGGGAAGCGGATCCAGTCAAGGTTTGGAGGGGGGGAAATCCTTCTCTGGAAAAGACGCCAAAGATCTCAGAAGCCTCCCCGAATTAAAACCGCATAAATGTCTGGAATGTGACTTACGCTTTGGTCGAAAATCACACCTTCTTAGACATCAGAAAATCCACACTGGAGAGAAACCTTATCAGTGTCTGGAATGTGGGAAATTTTTCTGTCGGAAAACCACTCTCAGAGACCACGAGAGAATTCACACCGGGGAGAAACCTTACAAGTGTTGGGAATGCGGGAAAAGCTTTTCTCGGGACGCAAATCTTTGGCGCCATGAGAAGATTCATGCAGGAATAAAATCTTACAAATGTTTTGAGTGTGGAAAATGTTTTGCCCACAACTCGGCTCTTTGGAGTCATGAGAAAACACACAGGGGGCAGAAAAACGAAAAATGCCTCGAATGTGGGAAATGTTTTACCTGGAAATCAAACCTGGTACAACATCAGAGACTTCACACTGGAGAGAGACCCTATGAATGCCCAGAATGTGAGAAACAATTTATGTATTCTTCTGGACTTCGGAGACACCAGAAGAGGCACAAAGGAGAGAAACCCTACCAATGTGGGGAGTGTGGGAAAGGTTTTATTTCGCCAGGAGAATGTCAGGATCATGAGAGAATCCACACGGGGGAGAAACCATTCAAATGTGGAGAGTGTGGGAAATGCTTTTCCCAAAAACAAAGCCTTGGAAGCCATCACAGGGTCCATACAGGAGTGAAGCCGTACAGATGCACAGAATGTGGAAAATGTTTTGTTCAAAAGGGAGCCCTTTGGATACATCATAAAACCCACACAAGGGAGAAGCCATATAAATGCATAGAATGTGGAAAATTTTATCGTACCGTATCAACCCTTACAAATCACATGAAAATTCACACCGGGGAAAAAAACCACAAATGTTTAGACTGTGGGAAAGCATTTGCTCGGTTATCTCTCCTCAGAAATCACAGCCGAATTCATACAGGAGAGAAGCCCCACAAATGCTCCGAGTGTGATAAATGTTTTTCTCAAAAAAATACTCTTTTGAAGCATCAGCGAAGCCACACTGGAGAAAAAACATATAAATGTCTGGAGTGTGGGAAATGTTTTGCCCAGTCTTCAGCTCTTCACAGGCACACCAGAAATCACACAGGGGAGTGGCCTTAAAAGTGTGCAGAGTGTGAAAATCCTTTTCATTGTAAATCAAAGCTAAAAATACATCAGGAAGTCCATAGCAGAGATAAAACCCTTGAGTCATAAAGAATGAGGGAAACATCTTTTTCAAAAGCCACATCTTACCATTCACCAGGAACCTCACAGTCACAGAAGGGAAATCTTTTTGCAGTTTGAAAATTTTATTTATTTTTCCATCATAAAAAAAACAATCATAAGTAATCACAATAAACAATCAAAAACCCCCCACCACCCCCCAGAACTTCCCAAACCTAATCCCAGGATAATATTCATATAAAAGTAAACAAATACTAATATCTCTAACTCCACATAATATCTTAAACTACAAGAAAGGATAGAAATAAACAAACTTAAAAAAATCTAAAAACCTAAATTATATTCTACCACTCTATGTTTCTTTTGAATATAAATAATCCATCTTCTCCATATTGATAAAAATTGTTCATTCGAATGGTTCTTCAAGTAAGCCGAAATCTTTGCCATTTCAGCAAGATACGAAACTTTCAATCTCCAGTCTCCCATCGTAGGCAGAATTGGGCTCTTCCAATTTTGGGCTATTAGCAATCGGGCAGCAGATAAACAATAAAGCATCAAATTTATTTCTTTTGCAACTAAATCTTGCACAATACCTAAAAGAAACAACTGTGGAAGAAAAATAATCCTTTTTTTAAAAATCTGCTGTAAGTTCCACCATAATTGTACCCAAAAGGCCTTAATGACCTTACAAGTCCACCACATATGAAAAAAGTTGCATCTGGATGACCACACCTCTTATAGTTGTTTAGTGTGGGGAAAACGCTTTTCCTAGTCAAGTAACCTCAAGTATCATAATTAAGCAAAAGTGCATAAACGTTGGAGTGAGTTTCGCTCACAAAGCAGCAGCAGTAGTAACTTAACCAGAGTCATTACACAAGACAAAATGTTTACCAATATTGGGGTAGTCTAGTTAATGTATTATAGAGTCCTCGATTTATAAACTCAATTGGGAAAGCGTTTGTTACACTCATAACTGAAGGCACCCATATGACGAGACCTGATTTTATGATATTTTTGTGCTCGTTAAGCAAATCACTGCAATAAGTATAAAGCCATTCTTCCAAATGTGGTGGTTGTTTTTTCACTAAAAACTGCAAAAAAAATGGCAGAAATTAGCCAAAGACACTGCAAATTATGATCCCATGGTTGCAAGATAATGCAACTGGTTATTAAAGCCAGACGGTTCCCAAGCGCCCATAATTTAGCCACAAAACCTTTGGGAACAGGGACACCATTTTAAAATAGCCAGAATTTTTTTACGGGCCATTAAGGCTTGTAATTTTCAACAGTTGTTCAGTGACGTCATAGTCCAGAACTATCAAGTAAACCTGGATAAACCTTGGAGGACTCACAAAAGGGGGTCATTGTTGAAATGCTTGGAATACTGTAAAATACTGACTTCATTGAGACCTCTGGAGGCCCCAAAGAATCCACAAGAAAAAGAAATTGTGCATTTGGTGTGTGGGAAATATTTTTCTGGAATGTCTACCTGGGTCTGCAGGTAAAAATGCCCTGAAGAGAAATCCTCCAGGTGCTCGGACTACTGGACACTCTTTCCGGGTGACAAACCAAATCAGATCTTGGTGTGTGGAAAATCTGTTCCTTGAATTGAGAAATCGTTGTAGCATAGAAAAAGATTTATCTTGAAATCCTGATTTTTTTTAAAAAAAAAAAATCAGTCCATTGTGCAGCCTTAATAAAAGCATTTTCAGTATCCTGCAGCATGTTGTTAATTTCTTCGGAGTGCCCTTTTTCCCCATTGTTCACCACAATGGTGAATAATGCTGAGGGCTTGGCTGACTTCCTGGGCTGAAAGGGAATCATAGTTTAAGGTCCCCCCTCTGACTCTGGGGCATCGAAGCCCCAAAGCATCATGGCAGCTCCCAGCCTCTTTGAACAGAGCAGATCCCCCATTGCCTCTCCCTTCTGCCCCCCCTCGACCCCCCCAGGTCGTGACTGAAATATTTTGCAGGTATACTTTTTTTATAAGAGAAATGGGACGAAATGTTTTGTGCAGAGCTTTTCTGAGAGGAACAAGAAGGAATTCCAGAAGGAATGTAAGATTCCGGCTGAGTTATGAGGAGAGTTGAGGAAGGAAATGTTGACGGGATGTGAAGACAAGAAACTGGGAAATTATGTTTGCTTAAACGTGACAGAGGAAGTGGGGGAGACACACACCCCCAAACACTTGGAGGGATCTATAGGTTAGGAAAGGCAGAGAGGGCTGGGGGGGGGACAGGTAAAGGCTTTGAGGTCACTAAACAGACTCGGCTTCTGTTTCCCCTCCTCCACAGAGCTCCCTCCCCCTCCGGGGCCTCTGGCCCAGCCCCTCCCTCTCTGTCCTCAGTCAGGCTCCGAAAATACCCAGCCTGTGAGTGCGTAGGTCTTTTCGCCTCCACCACATGCTCCTCGCACCCCTTCATGCCCACCCTCCAGCCACAGACCATTGACAGAAGAGGCCTTCATTCAGCAGTGGATAGACAATAGTTAAAATGATGACACACATACACATACATACATATATGAGAGAGAGAGAATTGTGTGTGTGTGTGTACATACACAATCATTGAAAATTATATCATCAAGACACTAGTAAAGGTTGCCCTGGGTTGACAGTCTCAGCTGGTATGCCCATATATATCTTCAAATCAATAAATTGTGAGCACCAGGAGTATAATAAACTAAAAAAGTTTAATAACACAAATACACACCAAGCTTTCCTGCCTCCCCTGCCTACGTGTATGATGCTGCTAACTAACCCTACATGTGGCCTTGGGTCCGGTGAGCTCTCTCCCCCCTCCCTTTTTTGGTCATTCAAACTCTCCGTATCCCTCAATTCCTCCCCCTCCCCACCCTCCTTCCTTACCTGCGCTGATGGTCCTGCTGCACCCTGCTCCCTGTCCCCCTCCTCTTTTCCACCCTCCTCACTTACAGTCCCGTTGATATCCCTCGTTCCATGGGGCCACTTCGCCACTCTTTTAACCCCTCCCTTAACTTCCATCCTCCTCTCTTCCACCTCCACAGACTCTCGCCCCTCACAACGTTGTCCCGTGCCTCCTCCATTCCTTCCCTTCCCCCATCTCCGGTGCCTGCAGTCCCCGTGCTGCCTATAAGCAACCCGTCGTCTGCGCATGGCTCCTGGATCTTGTCACCGGTCCCAGCTGATTGGGCTGCGGAAAGGGACTCTCCCATGGACTGGCATTTAACCCTGACGATGTCGGAAAGATTCCGACGAAAGCTTGGTGTGTATTTGTGTTATTAAACTTTTTTAGTTTATTATATTCCTGGTGCTCACAGTTTATTGATTTGAAGATGATTACACCCAGGAGTCACGTTTTTAGTTTTAATGTCATTAGCAGTACCCATATATATATATAGAGCAGTGGTTCTCAACCTTTGTAATGCCGCGACCCCCAACCGGTCGTAAGTCGAGGACTAAACTGGTCGTAAGTCAAGGACTAAACCGGTCGTAAGTTGAGGACTAAACCGGTCGTAAGTCGAGGACTACCCAACCGGTCGTAAGTCGAGGACTTTCCCTGCCCGGGAGCGCCGCGCATGCGTGCTTCCGCCCCCTGCGCCGGCCGAGGCGTAGCTGGCAAGCGGCAGAGACGGAGCAGGCCGACCACCAGCTGGCCCAGCCCAAGGGAGGTAAGGCACCCGCCGGAAAAGGGGGGAAAAAATGGCGGACAGCCTTGCTTGGCGACCCCCGTGAAATGGTCGAGCGACCCCAAATGGGGTCCCGACCCACAGGTTGAGAACCACTGATATAGAGAGAGGGGGGAACATATATAATTAAACATGAGGTTGGCTGTATGAAAAGCAGCAGCGAGCAAGAGACATAGACTAAATAGAGTTCTAAGGAATGGCAAAAAAAAAAAAAAAGGCAGTGGAAACTGTTCTAAGTTGCATTTCCTCACTAGCAAGGCTGGCATAGATTTTTATTCTTGTATGCAAGCCCAGCCAGCTTGCACCTTTGTAAAAAAAAAAAAAGAAAGAAAAATACTTCTGTTTGTCCTGGCAATTGATAGGCGTCAAGACACAATCCAGGGAATTAAAAGGGAAAGTGTTTGTGTGTGTGTGTACGCGTGAGACCCTCCCCTTCCCACAGAAAAGGATTGCCTGCCTGATCCTGCTGCTGGAGAAAGAGGGAGGGAGGGCGAGAGAGAGGGACAAAGTGTGTGTGTCTGTGTAAGAGAGAGAGAGAGAGCGAGGGGGGAGGGAGAGAGAGAGAGAGAATGTGTGTGGAGAGGGAGGGAGAGGGAGGGAGGAAGTGTGAGGGAGGGAGGAAAATGTGAGGGAGGGAGAGGGAAAGTGTTTTTGAGAGGGAAGGAGAAAGAAATTGTGAGGGAGGGAGGAAAGGAGGGAGAGAGTGTGTGAGGGAGGGAAAAGTTGAGAGAAAGAGAAAGTGTGCATGAGGGAGGGAGGGAGAGAGAAAGTGTGAGAGGGAAAAGAGAAAAAGTGTGTGCACGAGGGAGGGAGAGATGGAGAAAGTGTGTGTGAGAGAGAAAGACAGGGAGGAAGGGAGAGGGAGAGAGAAAAAGTGTTTTTGAGAGAGGGAGAGAAAGTGAGGGAGAGAGGGAGGGAGGGAGAGA
>NW_015389955.1:124115-126030 GCF_001527695.2 Protobothrops mucrosquamatus
ATGAGGGAGGGAGAGATGGAGACAAAGTGTGTGAGAGAGAAGGGGGGAAGGGAGAGGGAGAGAGAAAAAGTGTGTTTTTGAGAGGGAGAGAAAGTGTGAGGGAGGGAGGGAGAGAGAGAAAGTGTGAAGGAGGGGAAAGCGACAAAGAGAAAGTGCATGAGGGAGAGAGGGAGAGGAAGTGTGTGAAAGAGGGAGGGAGAAAGTGTGTGAGGGAGGGAGAGGAAGAGAGAAAGTGTGTGAGGGAGGGAAAAAGTGAGAGAAAGAGAGAAAGTGTGTGCATGAGGGAGGGAGAGATGGAGACAGAAAGTGTGTGTGAGAGAAAGGGGGGAAGAGAGAGAGAGAGAGAGAGAGAGAAAAAATAAGTGTGTGTGTGTGTGTGTGTGTGTGTGTGTGTTTGAAAGAGAGAGAGGGAGGGAGAGAGAGAAAATGTCGCTGCCTGCCAACACTGCTCCCCCCCCCAGCGCCTTCGCGGAGGGCCAGATCCTGGACCGACCACCCCGCTGCTGCTACCGCCTCGCCTACCGCCACCGCCCAGCGCCTCCACGGCTCGACAGAGCGCCCCCCCCCTCGGAGCCCGGACTGGCTGCTGGGAGGCGCGGCGGTTTCTCCCTTGGAGGGAATCGCTGGACTTCCACGATCCCTCCGGGAAACCCCCGCGACGGGGCGACCGAGGTGGAGGGCTGCGGGTCCAGGGGCGTCGGAGAAACGCCGGCAGAGCTTCAGCTGGGTCAAAACGCTGGCTGCCCATTGGCTGCGGCTGGAGGCCGGGGGAGAAGGGGCCGCGAACCGGTGGGGGGGGGAGGCGAAAAGTCCCATCCCAGAAGAGGGGGGGAGGGCATGAGGGGGTTCCCGTCGCCCCGGCTTTTTCCCCACTTTTCCCCTCCAGGGATTCACTGGGGCGCCCCCTCCGTCTGTTCCCTCTGCAGCCCTCTTCCAGGATCTCAGGAATCCAGGAGGGATCCGCCCGGGGCTTCTTCCCGTTCCTCCCCCCCCCCTTGGCGCTCCCCAACCTCAGCTGCAAGGAAGACCCTGCCCCGCTTCTCTTTCCGTCCCGTCTCAGCCGCGGGGGGGATCCCCGGGAGGGAGGGAGGGAGGGGGGGGAGGCTGCCAAGAGGCGGGGCTGCAAGGCGGAGGCGGAGCCCAGGAGGAGAGCAGAAGCCCCGCCCCCGCCTCGACCCTCCCACTCGCTGGATCTCCGCTTCCCTCGGCTTGTCCCGCTTCGCCCTGGGAGGATCGGCGCTGGATCCCTCGGGAGAGGCTTCTGGATCCCGCTCGGGGCAGGTCTGGCTGCTCTCCCTCCGGCCTTTGGGGCGCCCCTCCCGCCAGGAGAGCCTTCCCCCCCCCCGCCAGGAGAAAGGTAGCTGCGGATCCGCCTCTCCGGCTTGCCGGGTTTTCCTTGGGGAGATTCGGCTCTGGCGTCGCCTGCAGGGAGTGGATCCCTCCCTTCCCTCCAGGGGGGCAAAGGGGGTCCCTCCCTCCCCGGGCTGGATCTGCCCCCTCCTCGCCCGGCCAAGGATCCCCGTGGGGCTCCGGGTGGATCCGGGAAGGAGCTTTTTAGGAACTTGCTCCAGAAGGTCTCTGTGTGGTCCGTTAGAGCAGGAAGTCTCTGAGCATGCATATCCCTCAGTTGCGGTTGAAAACAATGGAGTAAGCGGAGCTTTAAAACATTTATGGAGATTTGCAATGTGGTATTGACGCAACTGATCTCATTGCAATGGGGAGAGGAGGGTTTTGGGGAAAAGAAAAGAAGTTTAAATTAACTGAATTGAGCTCATGTTGTCTTAAGCCCACGTGAGATCCTCTTTTTTGTGCTCAGCTTAAAAGGCCAGCAAGGAAATCCTTTGTTTTTATGGGAATGTTTATCTTGCTTCTGCTTTAAAAAACTGGGTGGAATCCCTAAAAAGCATTTTTCCCC
>NW_015389955.1:126567-130288 GCF_001527695.2 Protobothrops mucrosquamatus
AAGTTCTGAGGAAGTTTTGAGGCTGGTCTTGTAAATCAGGTAATAGAACAAGCTGATGGCTAGAAGGCTGCCTTACATCATTTTAAATATTTTTCAAAATGCCTATCCGAGGCAGCTCCAGAGACCTGGAATCTTTGTGGCCTTGCAGCCTCCCAAAAGCATAAGAAAGAGCAGCCCTTTTCACACATGCTCTGCCCCATCTGATCTCTCTCATCTTCCACTGAGTTTTTCCTACTCACAACCACGCATTGGTCCCTGTTGGACTTCATCTTGCTGGTTTCTTCCATTTTGGCTCATCAAGATCTTCTTGAATCACGATTCTGTCTCCATTATTTTGTACTGTGAAGAAATAATCTTATTTTCTCCTCCCTCTTCCAAGTCATTTACAGATAATAATAATAATAATAATAATAATAATAATAATAATAATAATAATAATAATAGGAAGAAGAAGAAGAAGAAGAAGAAGAAGAAGAAGAAGAAGAAGAAGAAGAAGAAGAAGAAGAAGAAGAAGAAGAAGTTGGAAGGGACCTTGGAGGTCATCTAGTCCAACCCCCTGCTCAGGCAGGAAACCCTATACCATTTCAGACAAATGGCTGTCCAGTCTCTTCTTAAAAACTTCCAGTGTTTGAGCATTTACCACTTCTGGAGGCAGGTTGTTCCACTGGTTAATTGTTCTAACTGTCAGGAAGTTTCTCCTTAGTTCTAGGTTGCTTCCCTCCTTGATTAGTTTCCATCCGTTGCTTCTTGTCCTGCCTTCAGGTGCCTTGGAAAATAGCTTGACTCCCTCTTCTTTGTGTTCTTTATGTTCAACATTACTCTCGGCATCTGAGCCTTTTTCATTTCTCCTTGCAGGAGACCAGTGAAGATGTGGCCATGAGCTCCGCAGAGGAGAAGAGGCGTCCTTGGATCGGGACCCGCCAACTCCATTCTAGAGAATTTGGAAATCGAGGCCTAGTTGGAGAAGCAGCTTCCTGCACAAAGGGCCAATCGGTCAGACTCGATCAGACCGGTCAGCGGTGAGGATCATACCTGCCCTTGATTCAGAGCGGTAACGAGTGACCCAGAGACCTCTTAGCTGCAACTTTAAAAGTGAGTAAACATATCTTTCATTTCACTTTGGGGAATCTCTCTGTAGCTTTATTTTCTCTGATCAGTAAAGGTCCTTTTACGAGTAGTGTGCTGGACCAGTCAGTTAGCTTAAGAACTGTATGTTAGAATGTTTAGCATTTAAAGGGTTAAACGCTGTTCTCTGTTTCCTTAAGAGATGGCTTATGGGTAATGTAGTTTTAGCTTTTAGTTAATCCTATACATCTAGACCAGGGCTTTTCAATCAGTGGTAGGGGTACCACCTGTGGTACATTGGCACCTGGCAGGTGGTACGCGACCATCCTAGAAAAGTGGTAGCGGGGGAGGGGAATGAGCTGAACCGGTGGCAGCACCGCACAAGCCTGAGCGAGAGACGGCTGGAGCTGCAGGGCTGTCAGGGCTCAGCGGAAGCACCAGGATCAGTGCCGCTTTCCAGCTGATCGGCGCTTCTTCGGGGCTGTCAGGGCTCAGTGGAAGCAACAGGATCAGCGCCAGACTCCAGCTGGAGCTCGGCGCTGATCCTGACGCTTCTGCTGAGCCCAGAAGAAGCGCCGATCAGCTGGAATGTTGCAGCATCTCCAGGGCCTTGTGATTTACATTCAGATGCTTGGCAACTGATTCATATTTATGACGGTCACAGTGTCCCAGGGTCATGTGAAGTGACCAAAACCTGCTGCAACCACCCAGCAGACGGGGGGAATAAAAACCACACACCCCACCCCACCCCCACTGCCAATCCTCAACAGAAATGCTCACAACAATGAAAACCTCGGACAGGAGGAAGAGCGCCGCCGGGCGGGTAGGCAGGTGTCTTGCTCGGCTGTGGCTTGGGGGGCACTTTTTTCAGTGCCATTGTAACTTTGAACAGTCACTAAGCAAACTGTTGTAAGTCGAGGACTACCTGTACTTTATCACTTTGTTCCTTTTTTTTTTTTTTTTGGTCAAGTTTTTGACACCTTGCTAGGCGACTGGTGGTACTCGGATGTTGCCATATCCTAAAAGTGGTACAATGGGTGAAAAGGTTGAAAAGCCCTGATCTAGACCAGTGTTTCTCAACCTTGGCACCGTTAAAATGTGTGGACTTCAACTCCCAGAATTCCCCAGCCAGCATTGCTGGCTGGGGAATTCTGGGAATTGAAGTCCACACCTCTTAAAGTTGCCAAAGTTAAGAAACACTGGTCTAGACAGTGGGAAGAGTTTAAAAGTTATTGCAGGACATCCTGTTACGTGCCAGGGGTAAAAAAAGCCCTTTGTGTGTAACCACCATGTGGATGCAAACATGGCATCTGCGACTACGCTAAGCCGATATGGAGAATTATTGTTTTTTACCTATGCAAAATGGACAAATATACAAAACCGGACGCATCTACAGAATAGTAAGTTTCTGCTAAGAATTCCTGGACAATAAATATTTGTTTTAAAACCATTTTCGTTGAGTTGATGCTGTCTGAACTGGAATTACGAGGCATCTTAGGTCAGGTTCCAGAATAAGTAGCTTGGCTGTTGCACCTGCAGAAGGATGAAATGCCAAATCTGAGCCATTTTCCCCTCCCTCCTCTCCTCTCTGATCTTCTGGGGTTGAGTCTCTTTTGGGGTGCCCTGACTGAAGTCCTCTTTCTAATACATACACACACAGAGAGAAATTCACACAGAGTGTTTTGTTTGGACTTGATTGTCCTTAGGGCATCAGACGACTGTGATCCAGGGATTCAACTGGCCTCTCTCCCATCCGGGTGGGAAATGCAATGACCGCAATTCATACAATCCTGTGTCTTGTGCCAATCCAAGGGTTGTGGAATAAGCCAGGGCTGCCCTCCACTTAGCAACCCACTAAGGATCACTTAATGGGCACAATCAGGAGTGTGCATTGAGGTCCTTGAGCCAGGTGGTCTCTCACCTCACTTAGTAGCTGCTTCATTGAACAACCAAGATTACAGTCCCAATTGTGGTCATAAGTTGAGGACTGCCTCTACTTTCAGACCTTCCTCCCCTTGTCTTAGGACAGTGGTTCTCAACCTTTTTAATGCCGCGACCCCAACCGGTCATAAGTCGAGGACTAAACTGGTCGTAAGTTGAGGACTAAATCTGTCGTAATTCGAGGACTACCCAACCGGTCGTAAGTCAAGGACTTTCCCTGCCCGGGAGTGCCGTGCATGCGTGGTTCCGCCCCCTGCGCCGGCCAAGGTGTAGCTGGCAAGCGGCAGAGACGGAGCAGGCCGACCACCAGCTGGCCCAGCCCAAGGGAGGTAAGGCACCCGCCGGAAAAGGGGGAAAAAATGGCGGACAAAAAAAAATGGCAGACAAAAAAATGGCGGACAGCCTTGCTTGGCGACCCCCATGAAATGGTCGATCGACCCCAAATGGGTCCTGACCCACAGGTTGAGAACCACTGTCTTAGGACAAGAAAGAAGCAGGGAAGATCAGAGTCAAACAGAGGACCCGGGGTAGGGGCGGGGGGGTAGCGGTCATTATAAGGGAGAGCCTTTGTCCTAGGGAGACCACTGTGCCTCAGATAGACGACGTGGAGTCCCTCCTTGTGAAGTGGGGGCAAGGGGTGCAAGTGGGCTTGTTGATTATATACCTGGCTCCCTGCTATGTATCAACAGCCCTGCCTGAGCTGGCTGACGTGATA
>NW_015389955.1:132472-137468 GCF_001527695.2 Protobothrops mucrosquamatus
AAAAAAAAAAAAAAAAAAAAAAAAAAAAACCAGCAGTAGAGTTTCGCTTCCTAGAGATGTGAGGGCTCCATCGTGGGTGTACTGAGTGCCCATGTCCTGCTCAGAGGGTGGGACTGGAAGACCTTCATGGTCCCTTTCAAGTCTAAGATTTTGTGACTCTCTACCACTCTCAAAAGGAAATATTATTCTCATCTTCTTTTTCTTTCCACCAGCAGGAAAATAAATGTGACCTGCAAGCCAACTACAACAGATAGTAGAAAATCAGCACAAGGCAGCAGCTGCCAGAAAGGATGGAACGTGGGAAACTCTCGGCTCCCCCGTCAGACACAGGCAGCACTCCGGAAAACCATGAAGGAACCCATGAATGCTCAGAGTGTGGGAAGTCCTTTGCTCGCAGATCCCTCCTCTTGACCCACAGGAAGGTCCATGTGGGAAGTGGATCCAGTGAACGTTTGGAGGGTGAGAAATCCTTCTCTGGAAAACCCCCCAAAGATCTTAGAAGCCCCCCCAGACTAAAACCCTATAAATGTGATGAATGTGACTTATGTTTTCATCGAAAGTCACACCTTCGTACACATCAGAAAATCCACACTGGAGAGAAACCTTATCAGTGTCTGGAATGTGGCAAATTCTTCCGTGAAAAAGCCACCCTCAGAGACCACGAGAGAATTCACACAGGGGAGAAACCTTACAAGTGCTGGGAATGTGGGAAGAGCTTTTCTCAGAAATCAAATCTTTGGTTCCATGAGAAGATTCATGCAGGAATAACATCTTACAAATGCTTTGAGTGTGGGAAATGTTTCACCCTGAGTAAATATCTTCACAATCATGAGAAAACACACAGTGGGCAGAAAAACGAAAAGTGCCTCGAATGTGGGAAATGTTTTTACTGGAAATCATACCTGGTGAAACATCAGAGAATTCACACCGGAGAAAAACCCTATGAATGCCCAGAATGTGAGAGACGATTTGTTAATTCTTCTGTACTTCGGAGACACCAGAAGAGGCACAAAGGGGAGCTACCCTATCAATGTGGGGAGTGTGGGAAAAGTTTTCTTACACAAAGTGAGGTTCAGATTCATGAAAGAATCCACACAGGGGAGAAGCCATATAAATGTGGGGAGTGTGGGAAATGCTTTTCCCAAAAACACCACCTTGAAAGCCATCAGAGGGTCCACACTGGAGAGAAGCCGTACAAATGCATACAATGTGGGAAATCTTTTGCTCGAAAAGGATATCTTTGGACACATCATAAAATGCATAGTGGGGAGAAGTCATATCAATGCAACGAATGTGGAAAATTTTATATTACCACATCATCCCTTAGAGAGCATATAAAAGTTCACACAGGCGAAAAAAATTACAAATGTTTAGACTGTGGGAGAGCATTTGCTTGGGCAACTCTGCTCAGAAACCACAGCCGAATCCATACAGGAGAAAAGCCCCATAAATGCTCGGAGTGCGATAAATGTTTTTCTCGAAGAAGTACTCTTTTGAAGCATCAACAAATCCACACTGGAGAAAAAAACAAATGTTTAGAGAGTGGAGAATGTTTTGCCCAACCTTCAGCACTTCACACCCAAAATCACGCAGGAGGGTGGCCTTAAAAGTGTGCAGAGCGTGAGAAAACTTTTCATTTTAGATCACAGCTAAAAATGCGTCAGAAAGTCCATAGCAGAGATAAATCTTTTCAGTTGTGAACAATGCGGGGAATTATTTTTTTTCAAAAGTCACACCTTACTATATGTCGGGAATTTTACACAGTGACAGAAGAGAAATCCTACAATTGTTTGATGTGGGGAAAATATTTTTCCTAGTCATAACCTTAAATATCATCTGACAGTACATAATCAAGCCAAAGTGTCAGAACCCAGTTGTTAGCAGGGGTGTGTGATTGCTTTCTTATTTCGGGTTCTGCCATAACCCTGGGGGGAGGGGGGAACCACAGGTGCTACAATGTATCCTCTCTGCTTTCTTCTATCTGCTTGCTCTTTGATCTATTTCCCTTAATGCTTACTTGGGGTGAGAATGGAATGTGCCTCTGGCCCTCTGCCTTATCTCTAGCCGCAGAAGAGGCGCGAAGACCTAACAGCCTTGGGAACAGCGCCTTATCAACCCTGTTCCCACAGCGGATTCACACCTGGGGATTGGCCCGTTTGAATTGGCAGGATGGACTATTGGAGTGGGGTTTGCTATCTACTCCATTAACCTATCGCTTCGCGCGGGAAACTCTCAGATCCTGCCTTCCGTTCCTGCTGTCAACTTCTCCCAATAAAAGTTCCTTTTGGAATGAGGCTGTTTCAGGAGTTCTGCTTTGTTGGGAAGAGGGATTGTGGCAGGTCCTTACACAAAGTGTATAAATGTTAGAGAATAAGAATCTTTGCTCACAAACCAGGAGCACAAGTAACACAACACAACAATAACACATGAATAATTACAGAAGAGAAAAGCATTGTGAGTGTTGGGGAGCGTAGATAATATTTTGTGGAGTACGAGTAGTCCTTGCCTTATGATGGCAAATGTGAAGAGATTTCCAGTCATAAGTTGTCACAGATGCCACTTAAGCCCTCTCAGGGTCTCTTTCACCCCCTTATCCGCCCTCCATCCTCTCGTATTCCCAGTGGAAGAGACCCCCAAGAGACCCGGGACACCAGCTCTGAACTGGAACAGGAAATTCTCTTTAAGGATTGTAAAGTTAAACTTCCAAGGTTTCATGGAACTGTATGGAAATCCATAATCTTCTGGAGTGGAACAGCCTTAAGAATGAGGCTTAATAGTTTTCAATATTGTTTAAGTGGATGTTTATACTACATGGAAAGAGGAAATAGTTATGTTGTTGGGTATTTTTGTTAATTTTTACTGCATCTTTGTCGATCAATTTGTAGAAAATTGGATGAGGTATAGAATGAAGATGCACCAAGTTGTAATTGCAGAAATAATGATACATCACACACTCGGGATAAATCACCCTGTTGGACCACAGGTTACTTAGCGCATACATCGTAGATTGTGAGAAGCGCGACTTCGAATGATCCAATATTTGGATTAATGTGAATTGTAAATTGATACCTGGTTGCGCTTCATGTGATCCAAAATTCAGTTAATGTACAATTGTTTGGTGTGGGGAAAATGCTTTTCCTAGTCAAGTAACCTTAAGTATCATAATCAAGCAAAAATGCATAAATGTTGGAGTGAGTTTTGCTCACAAAGCAGCAGCAGTAGTAACTTAACCAGAGTGATTACACAAGACAAAATATTTACCAATATTGGGGGAGCCTAGTTAATGTATTGTAGAATACAGGTATAATCACAATTGGTAAAGGGATTGTCAAAGTCATAGCTCATTAAACACTGCAATGATAAGTATAAAGCCATTCTTCCAAATCGGGTTTTTTTTTTCACCAAAAGCTGCAAAAAATGCTAGAAATTAGCAAAAGACATTGCAAATTATGATCCCATGGTCGCACGATAATGCAAACTGGCTGTTAAAGCCAGCCGATTCCCAAGCACTCATAATTTAATCACAAAACCTTTGGGAACAGGGACACAATTTTAAAATAGCCAGAATTTATGGGCTCAACAAATTTATTTATTTGTTGTAATTTTCAACAGTTGTTCAGTGACGTCATAAGTCGAGGACTGCCTGTAATGAAACCTGGATAAATCCTGGAGGATTCGCAAAAGAGGGTCCTTGTATAAATGCTTGGAATATTGCAGAATACTAACCTCACTGAGATCTCTGGAGGCCTCAGACAGTGGTTCTCAACCTTTTTAATGCCGCGACCCCCAACCAGTCGTAAGTCGAGGACTAAACCGGTCGTAAGTCGAGGACTAAACCGGTCGTAAGTCGAGGACTACCCAACCGGTCGTAAGTCGAGGACTTTCCCTGCCCGGGAACGCCGCGCATGCGTGGTTCCGCCCCCTGCGCCGGCCGAGGCGTAGCTGGCAAGCGGCAGAGACGGAGCAGGCCGACCACCAGCTGGCCCAGCCCAAGGGAGGTAAGGCACCCGCCGGAAAAGGGGAAAAAAATGGCGGACCAAAAAAATGGCGGACAGCCTTGCTTGGCGACCCCCGTGAAATGGTCGATCGACCCCAAATGGGGTCCCGACCCACAGGTTGAGAACCACTGCCTCAGAGGATCCACAAGAAAAAGAAATTGTACGTTTGGTGTGTGGGAAATATTTTTTGGGGTCTGCAGGTAAAAATGCCCTCCAGAGAAACAGATGCTCGGACTACTGGACACTCCTCCCGGGTGACAAAGTGCATCAGAGCTTGGTTTGTGGAAAATCTATTCCTTGAAATGAGACAATTGTTGTACATTTGTGAGTCCCCACAGAGGAGCCCCAGAAATCTTTGTAGCATAGAAAACATTTTAATTTTAAATCCTGACTTTAAAAAAAAACAACAAAAAAACATTTCAGTCTATTGCGCAGCCCTGATAAAAGCATTCCACTATTCTACAGCATGTTGTTAATTTGTCCGGAGTGCCCTTTTCCCACATTGTTCACCACAGTGGGGGATAATGCTAAGGGAGGGCTTAGCTAACTTCCTGGGCTAAAAGGGAATCATAGTTTAAGGTCTGACTCTTGGGCAGCGAAGTCCCAAAGCATCATGGCAGCATCCAGCCTCTTCAGACTTAGCAGATCCCCCCCCCCGCCTCACACACACACCCCGCCCCCGGAAGTCGAGATTGAAATATTTTGCACCTGTACTTGCTTTATAAGAGAAATGGGATGAAATGTTTTGTGCAGAGGCTTTTCTGAGAGATAACAAGAAGGAATTCCAGAAGGAAGGTGAAATTCTGGCTGAGTTATGAGAAGACAGGAAGGACATGTTGACAGGACATGAAGACAACAAACTTGGAAATTATGTTTGCTTAAATGTGACAGAGGAGGTGGGGGAGACCACCGCCCCCCACAAACACCTGGAGGGATCTATAGGTTAGGAAAGGTAGAGAGGGCTGGAAAAGGGGCAGGTAAAGGTTTTGAGGCAGACT
>NW_015389955.1:139521-156440 GCF_001527695.2 Protobothrops mucrosquamatus
CTATCTATCTATCTATCTATCTATCTATCTATCTATCTATCTATCTATCTATCTATCATCATTCTATCATCCATCCATCCATCCATCCATCCCTATATCTATCTATCTATCTATCTATCTATCTATCTATCTATCTATCTATCTATCTATCTATCTATCTATCTATCTATCTATCTATCATCATTCTACCATCCATCCATCCATCCATCCATCCATCCATCCATCCATCCATATCTATCTATCTATCTATCTATCTATCTATCTATCTATCTATCTATCTATCTATCTATCTATCGATCGATCGATCTATCTATCGATCTATCTATCTATCTATCTATCTTCCATCCATATCTATCTATCTATCTATCTATCTATCTATCTATCTATCTATCTATCTATCTATCTATCTATCTATCTATATAGAGATACTTAAACATGAGGTTGGCTGTATGAAAAGCAGCAGCGGGCAAGTCACATGGACCAAACAGAGTTCTAAGGAATGGCAAAAAAAAAGGCAGTGGGAACTGTTCTAGTTGCATTTCCTCACTGGCAAGGCTGGCATAGAGTTTTATTCCTGCGTGAAAGCCTTAAATGCAGCCAGCTTGCAGACTGAATCTTTTGGCGGGCACATCGTGGGTGTTCCTTTGCACCTTTGTAAAAAAAAAGAAAAGAAAAGGAAAAATACTTCTGTTTGCCCTGGCAATTGATAGGCGTCAAGACACAATCCAGGGAATTAAAAAGGAAAGTGCTTGTGTGTGTATGCCTGCGATTCAGACTCAGCTTTCTCTCCCTCCCTCCCTCCCCCCCCCTCTCTTTCTCTCTCTCTTTCTGCTGCAGGATCGGGCAGGCGATCCTTTTTCTATGGGAAGGGGAGGGTCGCAGGCATACACACACAATCACTTTCCATTTTTATCCCCTGGGTTGTGTCATGACGCCTCTCAATTGCCAGGAGGGCTGGGGTGAACGGGGAAGCGGAGGCGAAAAGTCCCATTCCGGCAGCAGAGGAGCCCTCCTGGCACAGGAGACGGGGGGGGGGGGGGAGACATCTCAGTTCCAATAAATATCTCAGGGGTTGCCACAAAGAAGAGGGAGTCAAGCTATTTTCCAAAGCGCCTGAAGGCAGGACAAGAAGCAACGGATGGAAACTAACCAAAGAGAGAAGCAATTTGGAACTAAGGCGAAACTTCCTGACAGTGAGAACAATTAACCAGTGGAACAACCTGCCTCCAGAAGTGGTGAATGCTCCAACACTGGAAGTTTTTAAGAAGAGACTGGACAGCCATTTGTCCGAAATGGTATAGGGCTTCCTGCCTGAGCAGGGGGTTGGACTAGATGACCTTCAAGGTCCCTTCCAACTTTACTATTATTATTATTAATTAATAATATTATTATTATTATTATTATTATTATTTATTTATTATTATTATTTATTATTTATTATTATTATTATTATTATTATTATTATTATTATTATTATTATTATTATTATTATTACATCGGGGGGGAGGAGTTCCCGTCAGCCCCGGCTCTTTCCGACTTTCCCCCGCCCCAGGGATTCACTGGGACGCCCCCTCCGTCTGTTTCTCCTGGGCACCTGCCCAGCTGCCCTTCCGGGATCTTCGGGATCCCGAAAGGATCCGCTGGGGGCTCCTTCCCGTTCCTCCCTCTGGCGCTGCCTCCACCTCTCCTGCCCCGCTACTCCTTCCGTCCCGTCTCAGCCCCGGAGGGGACCTCGGGCCCTGCCTTCTCCCCCCCACCCCGCACCCCCAGGAGCAGGTCTTCCTCGGGGTCCGCATCCCCCCCCGCGCCCTCTTCTCCAGCCTGCGGGGAAACGCCGCAATCCTCCCAATTCCCTCCGCGACTATTTCGCGGCGGTGGCGGAGCTTCAGTTTCCACCCAGATGCCGAAGCAGGAGGCAGCCTCGCCCGGGCACAGCGGGGCACTCTTCGCATGGGCAGAGGAACCCCGGAGGCTGAGGCCCGCCTGGGGAGGCAAGGGAGGGAGGGGGAGGAGTTGAGGTTGCTAATGGGCGGGGCTGCGAGGCGGAGCCCAGGAGGAGAGCAGAAGCCCCGCCCCCGCTTCCCCCCCTCCCACGCGCTGGATCTCCGCTTCCCTCCCGCGTGTCTCGCTTCGCCCTGGCAGGATCGGCGCTGGATCCCTCGGGAGAGGCTTCTGGATCCCGCTCGGGGCAGGTCTGGCTGCTCCCCCTCCGGCCTTTGGGGCGCCCCTCCCGCCAGGAGAGCTTCCCCCCCCGCCAGGAGAAAGGTAGCTGCGGATCCGCCTCTCCGGCTTCCCGGGTTTTCCTTGGGGAGATTCGGCTCTGGCGTCGCCTGCAGGGAGCGGCTCCCTCCCTTCCCTCCAGGGGGGCAAAGGGGGTCCCTCCCTCCCCGGGCTGGATCTGCCCCCTCCTCGCCCGGCCCAGGATCCCCGGGTGGATCCGGGAAGGAGCTTTTGGGGAAGTTGCTTTCAGAAGGTCTCTCTGTGGTCCGTTTGAACAGGAAGCCTCTGAGCTTCCCTTTTCCTCAAGCGCAGTTGCAAAAGAGGAGCGAAGTGTTAGCTTTAAAGGGTTTTTTTTTTTTTTGAGATATTCACAGGCTGACTTCAGTGCAATGGGGAGGGGAAGGTTTGGGAGACAGAAAAGGTTGAAATGATTTGAATTGAGTTTTCAACTCAATTGCGGGGGGGACCAGTGAGGATGTGGCCACTTGGGGGTTTTCTTCATCCCTAAGGCAGACATGTCAAACATAAGGCGCGGGGGCCGGATGCAGCCCGCAAAGTGGTTTCATGTGGCCTGCGAAGCCATCCTGGAAACAGTGAGGGAACGGCCCCCTCTGCCTTGGCCCTGGCCCAGGCCAGCCGGGAGCCAACGTACAATTTTGTGGTGGCCATCTTGGCACTTGCCCCGGTGGACCATGCCTTGGCACTTGCCCTGGTCCCACCCCCTTCTGCTAGAGCAGTGGTTCTCAACCTTTTTAATGCCGCGACCCCAACCGGTCGTAAGTCGAGGACTAAACCGGTCGTAAGTCGAGGACTAAACCGGTCGTAAGTCGAGGACTAAACCGGTCGTACGTCGAGGACTTTCCCTGCCCGGGAGCGCCGCACATGCATGGTTCCGCCCCCTGTGCCAGCCGAGGCGTAGCTGGCAAGCGGCAGAGACGGAGCAGGCCGACCACCAGCTGGCCCAGCCCAAGGGAGGTAAGGCACCCGCCAGAAAAGGGGAAAAAAAATGGCGGACAAAAAAAATGGCAGACAAAAAAAATGGCGGACAGCCTTGCTTGGCGACCCCCATGAAATGGTCGATCGACCCCAAATGGGGTCCCGACCCACAGGTTGAGAACCACTGTGCTAGAGACCCTCAGATCTGTCCCACTCCTGCCCAGGCCCCCACAGGCACCCTTGACGCGAATGATGTAGAGCTGGCCACGCCCACCCAGCAGGCCACACCCACTCCATCCACGCCCACCCAGTAGGCCGCACCCACCCAGCCCCCTGAGGGCAACCGCAATGCTGATGCGGCCCTCAATGAAATTTGAGTTTGACACCCCTGCCCTAAGAGATCCTCCTTCTTTGAGCTAAATCTAAAAAAGCGTACAATAAAATCCTTTGGTTTTATGCTAATGTTTATTTTGCGTCTGCTTTAAAAAACTGGGTAGACTTCCTAAACTTTATATTTTTCCTTCTTTTGCCCAGGAGAAGGCTGCGATGTGTCAGCCCCTTCGTGATGATGGATGTTGCACAAAGCACAAATTCTAAGGAAGTTTTGAGGCTGGTCTTGTGAGCAGGTAGTAGAACAAGCTGATCGCCAAAAGGCTGCCTTGCATAATTGTAAATATTTTTGAAACACTAGACCAGGGGTGTCAAACTCAATTTCATTGAGGGCCGCATCAGCATTGCGGTTGACCTCAGGGGGCCGGGTGGGTGTGGCCAGGGTGGGTGCGGCCTACTGGGTGGGCGTGGGTGGAGTGGGTGTGGCCTACTGGGTGGGCGTGGCCAGCTCTACATCGTTCGCGTCAAGGGTGCCTGTGGGGGCCTGGGCAGGAGTGGGACAGATCTGAGGGTCTCTGGCAGAAGGGGGGGGGACCGGGGCAAGCGCCAAGGCATGGTCCACTGGAGGAGCCTCACTGTTCCTCTCAGGCCATGCGAGGGGGGGGCTTATGGAGCTAAGACTGAATGCGTTTCAGCATAGATGGCCACCACAAAATTGTACATTGGCTCCCGGCTGGCCTGGGCCAGGGCCAAGGCAGAGGGGGCCGTTCCCTCACTGTTTCTAGGATGGCTTCGCCGGCCACATGAAACCACTTCGCGGGCCGCATCCGGCCCCCGAGCCTTGTGTTTGACATGTCTGCACTAGACAAATGTCTAATTTAATGAAGAGAAGGACGAGGGGGGACATGATAGCAGTGTTCCAATATCTCAGGGGCTGCCCCAAAGAAGAGGGAGTCAAGCTATTCTCCAAAGCGCCTGAAGGCAGGACAAGAAGCAACGGGTGGAAACTGATCAAGGAGAGAAGCAACCTAGAACTAAGAAGAAACTTCCTGACAGTCAGAACAATTAACCAGTGGAACAACCTGCCTCCAGAAGCGGTGAATGCTCCAACACTGGAAGTTTTTAAGAAGAGACTGGCCAGCCATTTGTCCGAAATGGTATAGGGCTTCCTGCCTGAGCAGGGGGTTGGACTAGATGATCTCCAAGGTCTCTTCCACCTTTATTATTATTATTATTATTATTATTATTATTATTATTATTATTATTATTATTATTATTATTATTACTACTACTACTACTACTACTACTACTACCTACCTGGAATCTTTGTGGCCTTGCATCCTCCAACAAGAGCAGGAAAGAGCAGCCCTTTCCACACATGCTCTGCCCCATCTGATCTCTCTCATCTTCCATTTAGATTTTCCCACTCACAACTCTGCCTTGGTCCCTGTTGGACTTCATCTTGCTGATTTCTTCCATTTCGGCTCATCAAGGTCTTCTTGAATCACAATTCTATCCCCATTATTTTGCATCTTCAACAAATAATCCTATTTTTTCCTCCCTCTTCCAGGTCATTTACAGATTATGTTCAAAATATCACTGTCGGCATCTCAGACTTTTTCCATTTCTCTTTGCAGGAGATCAGTGGAGATGCGGCCATGAGCTCCACAGAGGAGAAGGGGCATTCTTGGATCAGGACCCACAAACCTTTGGTTGGGACTCCATTCTAGATAAATTGGAAATCGTGGCCCAGTTGGAAAAGCAGCTTCCTGCACAAAGGGCCAATCGATTAAGCAGAGATCAAACCGGTCAACGGTGAGGTTCATACCTGGCGTTGACTCAGAGGAGGAACAACTGACCCAGAGACCTCTTAGCTGCAACTTTAAAGGTGAGTAAACAAATCTTGGATTGGAAAATAAGGATTTGTTATCTTTATTTGACAAAAGAGCAATGCAGAGAAATTGAGTTTTGCTCCCAAGATGACGGGTGATGTCGTAATGTAGCTCCATTAAGGAATACACGTTGAGTGCGGTTGGTCAGCCAGTTACGAATCCATCTGGTGGTGATGCTGTCTATCCCACAATTTTTCTATCTTACCAAGAGGTTGGCTGTGGTCTGCTTTGTCACGTGTCTTACTGAAGTCCAAGTATATTTTGTCCACAGAACATGGCTATTCCACTGATGCTATTCCACTGATTCAGTCACTTGGTCAAAGAATGCAGCAAGATTTGTCTGCCATGATCTGCTTTTGACAAGCCCATGTTGGCTTTGTTTGTTTCTGTGTTTTCACAGATCCATTGCTTGATTCTCTTTTCCAGGATTTTCTCAGGTATTGAAGTCAGGCTGATTGGTCCTTAGTTTCCTGGATCCATTTTTTGCCTTTCTTGTAGTTATTTTATAAAATATATAAAATGTGATGCACAGAAGCCAGAATAAAGAAGTCATGATGGGATGGAGTTCCTAAGTGAAAAAGTGAGAAGAAGCACAAAAAAAGGGATAAGAGTGGTGGGATTCAGCTAGTTTGCACCACTTTGGCAGAACCGGTAGCTAATTTTTTGTTGCCCAGGCCCAGAATGGACTTCCGGAAGCGTCATCCACACAGAGAACCGGTTGTTCACATATTTGAATCCCACCACTGGGATAAGAATCAAAAATGGGTTGCTTACACTAGCATGGACTCACTTTCCTTCTTCTTTGCTTCTGTAATGCCTTAGCTTTTTATATATCCCAGGGGTAGGCCACCTTGGCTCTTTTATGACTCGTGGACTTCAACTCCCAGAATTCCTGAGCCAGAGCCATGCTGAGGGGAAAGGGAGAGGTTTCCATGCTGAGCCATGCTGGCTCAGGAATTCTGGGAGTTGAAGTCCACGAGTCATAAAAGAGCCAAGGTTGTCTACCCCTGGTATATCCGGTAGTTTGTCCTGGACTTATGACCACAATTAGCACTGGAATGTTGATCATTGAGCAATGTGATCATTAAGTAAGAGATCACGTGAGAGCTTAGCTCAGTGCCTGCAATCCTATATCCCTGGTTGTGGCTGTTAAGCGATTTCACATGTTGTTAAGCAGGTAAGGAATGTGCGGCTGTCTTAAGTGGGCAGAAGAGGCCTTGTGAGTCCCAGCACAGACCATGTTTGATTTCCAGGGCTCCTGGAGAAGCTTAGAGATGCTTTGGGACCCGTTGCTTGGCAACGATATGGAACACGCGGCTTGGAGAGTGGCGCAAGGCTTCAGAGGCCTCCGGTCTGGGGATGAAGGCCTTGTTTCTCATTGTCAACGATGACACTGGGCCGAAGTCCAAGCCTGGCGTCAGTGGCAGATGGCTGAAACCAGCCTCCATTTAAGGGCCAGCCCCATCCCAGCATTATTGTCAGTCAGGGCTGCTTTTCATGGCTGGACTTGGGTGGCTCAGGAATCCCAGAGTGGCTACAGCTTTGCATCTCACTTCGATAGCCCCCTAACTCATGGGTGGGCTGTGCCTGGTTTCCAGGACCTCCTCTACCCCTGAGATGCCCCATAGCCATTGCCTAGGCCACGGGTAGGCAACCTTGGCTCTTTTATGACTCGTGGACTTCAACTCCCAGAATTCCTGAGCCAGCCATGCTGAGGGGAAAGGGAGAGGTTTCCAAGCTGAGCCATGCTGCCTCGGGAATTCTGGAAGTTGAAGTCCACGAGTCATAAAAGAGCCAAGGTTGCCTACCCCTGCCTTTTACCATTTCAGACAGGTGGCTGTCCAGTCTTTTCTTAAAAACGTCCAGTGATGCACCCACAACCTCTGAAGGCAAGCTATTCCATTGGTGTAATTGTTCTCTCTGTTAGGAAGTTTCTCCTTAATTCCAGGTTGCTTCTCTCCTTGATTAGTTTCCATCCATTGTTTCTTGTCTTGCTTGGAAGACAAATACAATTGTCATTGGATAGAATTTCTATAATTAAAAATGACTATATTACCTAGGCCAGGGGTAGGCAACCTTGGCTCTTTTATGACTCGTGGACTTCAACTCCCAGAATTCCTGGGCCAGCATGGCTCAGCTTGGAAACCTCTCCCTTTCTCCTCAGCATGGCTGGCTCAGGAATTCTGGGAGTTGAAGTCCATGAGTCATAAAAGAGCCAAAGCTGCCTACCCCTAGCCTAGGCCGCTCTCCCTCCATTTCAGCACCCTCTAGAAGATCACTTAACGACCACAACCAGGACTGTGGGACTAGGGTTAGTGAGTGAAGTGGCCATGTCACCTCTCCCTTAACTACTGCTTCACTGAGCGGCCGAGATTCCAATCCCAATTGTCGGCACAACTCCTTGTAGTTTAAGAGCTGCTTTTCCCCCCTTGCCATAAGACAAGAACCGAGGAGGAAGAGGTAGAGTCAATGATCAGCAGAAGAGTTTGCCTCATAGAGATGTGGAGTGATGAAATCAATGGAGATTTTTGTCTCAGAGATTTTGAACGGAGGACCCATACCCTGGGTAGAAGGTCAGACTGGAAGACCTTCAGGGTCCCTTCCAAGATGAAGGGTTTGGGATTCTCTACCTTTCTCTAAAGGAAATATTATTCTCCCTTTCTTTTTCTTTCTAACAGAGGATAAGAGATTTTGATCAAATATTCACCTGCAAGTCAACTATCAGCAGATAATAGAAAATCAGCACAATGCAGCAGTCGCCAGAAAGGATGGAGCCTGGGAAACTCTTGGATCCCCCGTCAGACACAAGCAGCACTCCGGAAAACCACAAAAGAACCCATGAATGCTCAGAGTGTGGAAAATCCTTTGCTCGCTGGTCCCTCCTTTTGACCCACAGGAAGTTCCATGTGGGAAGTCGATCCAGTGAAGGTTTGGAGGGTGAGAAATCCTTTTCTGGAAAAGACGCCAAAGATCCCAGAAGCCCTTCCAGAGTAAAGCCCTATAAATGTGAGGAATGTGGCTTATGCTTTGGTCAAAGGTCACACCTTCTTACACATCAGAAAATCCACACTGGAGAGAAACCTTATCAGTGTCTGGAGTGTGGGAAATTTTTCCGTACAACAGGTAATCTCAGAGAGCACGAGAGAATTCACACAGGGGAGAAACCTTACAAGTGTTGGGAGTGTGGGAAGAGCTTTTCTCAGAAGGCCGGTCTTAGGGCCCATGAGAAGATTCATGCAGGAATAAAACCTTACAAATGCTTTGAGTGTGGTAAATGTTTCACTCAGAGTTCGGCTCTTCGGAGTCATGAGAAAACACACAGCGGGGAGAAAAATGAAAAGTGCCTCGAATGCGGGAAATGTTTTTCCAGGAAATCAAACCTGGTGAAGCATCAGAGATATCACACCGGAGAAAAACCCTATGAATGCCCAGAATGTGAGAGACGATTTGTGGATTCTTCTGAACTTCGGAGACACCAGAAGTGGCACAAAGGGGAGCTACCCTACGAATGTGGGATGTGTGGGAAAAGTTTTCTTACACGAACAGAGATTCAGGCTCACGAGAGAATCCACACAGGGGAGAAGCCATTCAAATGTGGGGAGTGTGGGAAATGTTTTGCCAAAAAAGAAAATCTTGGAAGCCATCACAGAGTCCACACAGGAGAGAAGCCGTACAGATGTGTAGAATGTGGGAAATGTTTTGGACACAAGGGAGCCCTTTGGAGACATCATAAAACCCACACAGGGGAGAAGCCACATCAGTGCAACGAATGTGGAAAATTTTATCGTACCTCATCAGCCCTTAAATGCCATGTGAAAATTCATACGGGGGAAAAAAACCACAAATGTTTAGACTGTGGGAAAACATTTGCTCTGTCATTTAACCTTAGAAGTCACAGCCGAATCCACACAGGAGAAAAGCCCCATAAATGCTCGGAGTGCCATAAATGTTTTTCTCAAAAAAGGTCTCTTTTGAAGCATCAGCAAATCCACACTTGAGAAAAAACAAATGTCTAGAGAGAGGAAAATGATTTGCCCAACGTTCAGCACTTCGCGCGCACACCCGAAATCACACAGGAGAGTGGCCTTACAAGTATGCAGAGTGTGAGAAAAAACTTTTCGTTGTAAATCACAATTAAAAAAGCACCAGAAAGTCCATAGCAGAGATAAATCCCTTCGGTTGTGAACAATGCAGGTGCAACATCAGAAATTTCACATTGGAGAGAGACCCTATGAAGGCCCAGAATGTGTGAGAAGCAATTTGTGGAGTCTTCTGAACTTCGAACATTCCAGAAGGGGCACAAAGGGGTGAAACCCTATAAATGTAGGGAATGTAGGAAACGTTTTGTTTCACAGTAACATGCTCAGAGTCATGAGAATATCCACGTACGGGAGGAGCCGTACAAATGTGTGGAGTATGGGATGTGCTTTTCTGAAAAACACAACCTTAGGAAACATCAGAGGCTCCACACAGGAGAGAAGCCATAGAGATGCCTAGAATGTGGGAAATGTTTGGTGTCAACGCTGCTAACATCGGATGTTCTTGCTTTGACAATATATGAAGATGCAGACATTTTCTATTTAACCTGTGTATTAGAATTAAATGGTGCTGGAGAGGAATGGGGAAGAATGTGCATGGGGATAAGTAGCCATAACAATATAAAAAATGGCGGGTTATGGAACGGGAGGGAAAGTTCGCTCTTCAAACTAATTGGAGAATGTGATTGACTGTTAAATGGAGGAGTGAATTATGCTTCAGTAATTCACCAGGAACTACACACTGTCACAGAAGGGAAATCCTACAGTTTTTTGGTGTGGGGAAACCTTCACAATCAGGAAACCAGTATGACCATTTTTTTTGTCCCAGTTTCTTCTGCTTTTTGTACACCAAAGTATCCACACAGGAGAGGTTTCACAAATGCTTCAGCAGAAATCATAATTTTATTTCTGATTTTTTTATTTTTCATTTTAGATATTAAGATTTTGGGGTCCCGAAGAGAAGAAGGAAACTCCGTTTAGACGCCTCAGATAATATGAGGTGATGGAAATTGCCTTGTGATTCCGTTGCAACTAAAATGACAAGGAATCCCCTTTTCCTCTTGAATGTGTATTTACCTCCCAGCCCAAAGACCAGAGCCCAAGGGCCTCCTGGTGGTCTCTCCTCCAGCACTGCCGAACTTTCCTAGAGTGGCCAAGGTGTGGCCTCTTAACTGAGACAAGCACAATGAAAGGGAGGGTCTGTGGGTCTGGCAAGATGGGGTTAAGGCAAGTCAAGAGCCCAGTTAAAACTCAGGAGCTATCTCAGGGAAAAACTGCAAAGAGGGAGAGGGTTTGTGCTAAGTGACCGAGAGTCTTTTTGGAGTTAGGCAGGATTAACAAATCAAAGAAATAAATAGAATCATGGAATAAATATCCTATAGCACAGCAGACAGAAGCCTAGCTAGCCCTTCCAAAAATGGCAATTAAATGGTCTCCTTTATTTCAAATAACATATATAATAATAGAGGGAGATCTATTTGATGATCTAAAAGCACTGATATGGAAGCCTAGTTGGCAAAGGAAGAAGGCCAGAATAAGGCTGAAGAAAATTGGGATTTTGATTTATTAGAGGGGATTTCATATTATTAATTAGAGAGTTAAAGGGAGAAGTTGGGATGGGGAATTCTGGTCATTAGATTTAAAATATTTGGAAATTAGTTGAAAATAAGGATTTTATCTGTTTAATATTTAAAAAAAATATATCTAAAAGAAAAAATCAATTGTGAATATGTTTGGTTTATTGATTAACTCAGGTAATATATATAATGGATTTGATTTATTAAAGGGGATATTGTATTATTAAGTAAATGATTTAATACGGTGGGAAGTAGATAACTTTTAGGAAATAGAACAAGATTACGTTCAAATAGATAAAATGTATATTTTGGATATTAGATTCTGTTATGAATTGAGATAAGGAAAATCTTGGTTACCTAAAGCCTGAAAATTATAAATATCAAAGGTTAAATTGGAATACTGATGGGAAACTTAAAATTGGGAAAAAATTATTAACAGGATATGGATTGTTTATGAAGAGTGAATGTAAAAAATAATTAAGATATGTATAAGCTAAAAATTTATTGATAAATTTAATATTGATGTTTTTACTGAGTTGATATAATAAGAACTGTATTAGTTTAAATACGAGACAGTAAATGTTAAGGGAAAAAGAGAGGAAATATTTGATGTTGTAACTTGAGATTTGTACTAAAGATTTTGTTATCGAACTATTGATTAAACCAGCCACCATGTTGCTTTTTAAATACTTAAATGTAAAATTGGAAAATTAATAAAATATTATATATATATATATATGTGTGTGTGTGTGTGTGTGTGTGTGTGTGTGTGTGTGTGTGTGTAGGTCTTGGCGTATTCGGGTCTTTTCCCGTGTAAGATTGAGAGTATCTTGGCGAGGTTTCGACGAGTTCCCACTTGTCATCTTCAGGCTGGGGTCTTCGGCTTTGTGCTTCTGCGAGCAAAGTGTGATCGGAGCTGCTGTCTATCTATAAATCTTGGTGAGGGTGTGTGGAGTGCTGGTTTTGTTCTGTAGGTGGGTTGGTTGGCTGTGTTGGAGTTATTGTTTGCGGATTGTTCGGCTGTTTCGTAACATCCTGAGTAGCTGAGATGCTGGCTGTGTGCCCATTAGTCTTTTGTGTTGTAACGACCTGGGTAATGGGCTGTGTGATGACATCCTGAGATCTAGTGTAGTGATATCCTGAGTTCTGTGTTGCAACATCCTGGGTGGTTGGCTGTGTTGTAACATCCTGAGCTTTAGCGTTGTAACCTCCTGAGTTCTGTGATGTGATGTCCAGAGCAGAAGGCTGTGATGTAACATACCGGGCTTTGGTTTGGCTCCGAGTTTGCGGTCTAGCTCTGTGTTCATGGTGTGTGTCCGTTTGCTTTGTGTGGGGGTGGAGGGAGGGAGGTGCAGCAGCTGGTGATGTCGTCGTGGTTTGGCTTCTGGATGGTGGTTGCATTTCGTCTGAGGGGTGGATTTGGGATTGGGTTTGGGTCTGGTGAGGGTGAATGGTGGTGGCGTCCTGTGTTGTTCTGGGTTAAAAAAGATGCTGAGACTCTAGAAAGAGTGCAGAGAAGAGCAACAAAGATGATTAGGGGACTGGAGGCTAAAGCATATAAGGAAAGGCTGCCGACACCGGACCCAGAACATATATAAAAGAAAAACCACAATACATTCACGACTGCCCATTAGAGGATTTCACAATCAATTAGCCTTAGGCAGAAATAAATAAGAAAAGGTGCCAAATGCACAATTTCTTTGATTCCTGAGAGACCTTTCAAGGTGCCAACCACACAAGGTCAGCAACATCAAGAAGTGCCAAAAAAAAAAGCCAACGGAGTCCCCATTAACAGAGGGATAGAATCAAGTTCACATGAAGTGTTAGTACGACTTTACAATGCCTTGGTAAGGCCACACTAGGAATACTGCATCCAGTTTTGGTCACCACGATGTAAAAAAGATGTTGAGACTCTAGAAAGAGTACAGAGGAGAGCCACAGGGGACTGGAGGCCTAAACATACAAAGAATGATTGCAGGAATTGGGTATGTCTATTTTAATGATGAAAAAGGACTGCTACACTGCCGTATCACATTTTTTGAAGAATGCGCAGGACTACGGGGTGGACCCTAAACAGATCGTGCTGGCTGGTGACAGCAGTGGAGGCACACTTGTTGCCAGCACTGCTCAGCAACTTCTGATGACAAAGGACCTCCCACAGCCCCGGGCCCACATACTAATCTATCCTTTCCAACAAGGCCTGGATTTCAATTTACCTTCTTACCAGCAAAACCAGTCTATTCCCCTCTTAGTCAAGAAAGAGGCTGTTCGTCTTGGCACATTTTATCTCTTGAGAATCAATGCCGGGATCAATGAAATTATGGCCAATGCCCACATCCCGCAGGAACTCAGGGAAAAGTATCAGAAATGGATCAGTGCTGAACATATTCCGGAGGAATTTAAAGGCCGGGGTTACGTGCCATTTGTACCTGGTCCGTTTTCAGAAGATCTTTTCAAAAAATGCAAAAGAGTTTTCGACCCCGTATTTTCCCCACTCCTGGCGGAAGACGCCATCATCCAGCAGTTTCCAGAGACTTTCCTTTTAACCTGCGAATACGACATTTTCCGAGATGATGGCTTGCTCTATAAGAAGAGGCTGGAAGACAACGGTGTCCCTGTCACCTGGGTTCACCTCAAGGACGGATTCCATGGGATCGCCTTGCTGATAGATATGGGGTCAATGCAGTTTCCAGGTACGAGGAAGAGTATAAATAGTGTAATCCAATTCCTAGAACGATTCTAGAAATCCAACAGCCTCATTCCTCTGCCTTGTTCATCTAGCCCTTGCCTTACAGATCTTGATCTGAAGAGGTGATACCCTATAATTTCATCCATCTGTCCTGCTTAACTGACCTGAAGATGGTCCACCAGCTCTTTGAAGAGACACATCCTTGCCCTCTCCAGCTGGTTCATAGCCCATCACTCAGGTAGTCTGGTGTCAGGTTGTGCCAGGAAACTGTGGTTTTCCCTGTTACCCAAAAAAACAGAATTTCCCACATGGACAGTCTAAATGGCACCAAGGCACAGTTGGGAGTGGCCAGATGTCTAACTTTTGCGCTCTCCTACTCCCTATAATCACGACAGTGGTTCTTTGGAATATCAAACTTGTGGAGAATATTGAACATGACAGCACAAGGAAACAACAGCCCATCGCCAACCATCAACACCCCAATCAGCCAATAGGAACTCACCACATAATTGTGACTCACAGAATAGCTCAAAGCGCATATAGGTAGTCCTCGACTAACGATCACAATTGAGCCCAAAATTTCTGTTGCTAAGTGAAACATTTGCTAAGTGAAATTGCCTTGTTTTACCACTTTTCTTGTCACAGTTGTTAAGTGAATCACTATAGTTGTTAAGTTAGTAACACAGTTGTTAAGTGAATCTGATTTCCCCATTGACTTTGCTTGTCAGAAGGCAGCAAAAGGTAATTACATGACCCCAGGACACTGCAACCATCATAAATATGAGCCAGTTGCCAAGTGTCAGAATTTTGATCATGTGACCCTGGGGATGCTGCAACGGTCTTAAGTATGAAAAACGGTGATAAATCACTTTTCTCAGTGCCGCTGTAACTTTGAACAGTCACTAAACGAACTGTTGTAAGTCCAGTAAAGAGAGGTTTCCTCAGGATGGGCTCCAGCATGGGTCTGAATGCTCAGAAGAGTAAACCTCTGGTCCTGGTGACTGACCCAGATTGGATCTTGCAACGTTATCCTGGGACATGTATATGTGCCTTCATTTGTCATGGAAAATCCAGTGCAGCTCTTTCAGGAGACCATTATTCCCACAGGCAGACAAAAAGATGAACAAAAAAAGAGATTCAACCCCCAAAAGCTCTGGAGGCCTATTGTGCTAGCCCCCCCCCCTCACCCCTTGGCATAAGTTCTGTTTCCTAGCAGGACTTTGCCTTGAACCGTGCCTTCCTCTCATCTGTCTCTCAAGAGGCGTTTCTCTCCAGCAAGACTGATGCAGTAAGATCTTATAAGGGACCTCTCCTTGTTGACGCCGTCTCTTCCTGTATCCTCTTTCCTTGCTCCCCCTTTGCTTTAGCAGCAGGTGGTCCCCGGTTGCTGAGCTTCTAGAATAGTGTCAGCTGACTTCATGTGAACCTTTTGAGCTTCAGTAAAGACTCAAGCAACAAATCCCAGTCTGTTTCATTTCTATTTCATTTCAGTTTCATTTCTGCCCATCGCAAAGGGCAAGGGGAGAAAAGGGGAGGGTGGCGCAGAGGTGTTGTAAATGGCATGGCTGTGTTGACAGAATGGGCCGTGTGGGTCCGTGTCTGTGTGTATGTTGGAAGGGCACGAACTAGCAAGCCCCTTCGGTGGGCAGAAGACTGCCAGCCCCTCATGAAATGGTGTGTGTGTGTGTGTGTGTGTGTGTGTGTGTGTGTGTGTGTGTGTCCCTGTCCTCAGCTCCTCTGCGATCGGGGACTGCAGGGAAAAATGTCAGGGAATTGCACAGCCAGTGTCCAAATGGAGGCAGAGATGTTGACACAAACATATAGTTTTATATAAATAAATATATTAATAGTAAATAAGATAATCAGGCAATCAGGAGCATATCAGGTAAATCAACACATCATGAGGTAAATTACAGAGGGCACTCAAAGGAAAAAAGGCGGGAAACAAGGAACCTCCCCCTTTTCACTCAAGGCAACCAATCACAGCTTAGATTGCCTCATGCAGTGGCCAATCAGCTATAACTGTGTGTTCTGACTCATTGTCCAACCCTTCACTGCTCCAGCTATTAAATTAAATATCTTAACAAAGAGGAAAATGTGGTGAGGAAAGATGAACCAAGCCCCAGATTAGACCTCTATCTAACAAAATGAAATTCAAAGGTGAAAAAAGTAAGGTTCTACATTTAGGCAAGAAAAACCAAATGTACAGGTATATTAAAGGGGGTACCTTGCTCAGTAGTAGTAACTGTAAGAGGGATCTTGGAGTCCTAGTGGACAATCACTTAGATATGAGCCAGCAGTGTGCTGCAGCTGCCAAAAAAGCCAACACAGTGCTAGGCTGCATTAACAGAGGGATAGAATCAAGATCACGTGAAGTGTTAATGCCACTTTACAGTGCCTTGGTAAGGCCACACTTGGAATACTGCATCCAGTTTTGGTCACCATGATGTAAAAAAGATGTTGAGATTGTAGAAAGAGTACAGAGAAGAGCAACAAAGATGATCAGGGGACTGGAGGCTAAAGCATATAAGGAATGGCTGCTGGAATTGGGTATGTCTAGTTTAATGAAGAGAAGGATGAGGGGGGACATGATAGCAGTGTTCCAATATTTCAGGGGCTGCCACAAAGAAGAGGGAGTCAAGCTATTCTCCAAAGTGCCTGAGGGCAGGACAAGAAGCAAGGGATGGAAACTAATTAAGGAGAGAAGCAACTTAGAATTAAGGAGAAACTTCCTGACAGTTAGAACAATTAACCAGTGGAACAACCTGCCTCCAGAAGCTGTGAATGCTCCAACACTGGAAGTTTTTAAGAAGACAAACACATTAGATAAAACAAAGATGATAAGGTACAAAGAATTATTAGACAACCAATTGAAGCTAAGATCAAGAGATGAATTAAAGGAATAGGGAATAACTATTGATTGGTGGCCATATACACAGATAAAATCAAAATATAATAAGGATATAGAGGAGTATGGGATATATCAGACATTACAACAATTGGATAAAATATTGATAAATAAGGGAGAAAAATTCTTAACAAAAACCTATAAACTCCTATTAGAAATTGAATTGGAGGAAGAAATAGTAAAGGGCCTGATGATAGCATGGGCCCGAAATATAGAATTAGAGGAATGGGAAAGAACATGGAACATAAATTACAAATTAACGTTGTCAACTGCATACAAGGAAAACCAATACAAAATGTTCTACAGATGGCATTTAGCACCGGTGAGATT
>NW_015389955.1:159903-170177 GCF_001527695.2 Protobothrops mucrosquamatus
GAAAATAAATCAGATGATATTGATAAAAAAGTGGAAATACTATTGTAAGAAAATGAAAAATTAGAACAACAAATCAAAATCTAGAAGGAGCGGTGGCGATCTTAGAAATGGAGAAGGCGGAATACTACTTGAGATTTCAAAATATCCCTGAAGACAGAGAAGAAAATATTGCAATTGTGATCATTGAGCTTCTGGCAGAAGCTTTGAAAGCAGACAGAGCAGAGATGCAAATCGAGATAGATGAAATATTTCGAATGAATTCAAGCTACACAAGGAAATATAAATTGCCTAGAGAAGTACATGTGAGATTCATAAAGAAAACAACAAGAGATGAAGTATTGAGAAAAGTGAGAGATGAGCCATTACAATAAAAAAATAAAGAAATTGTGGCCTTAAAGCAGATACCTAAGAGAGTCAGAGATACTTGAAGACATTACCACTTTTTAACTACAAAGCTGATTGCAAAAAGCATAAATTTTAGATGCTTAATGCCAGAAGGCATTTTAATCAATTGAAATAATACAAGATATCGATTGGATTCAATCTGGAAAGCAGAAGACTTTAAAGTAAGAAATCGAGCAGTCTCAGATAAAGGAGTGTAACAATGACAAGAGGAGAGCAAGGAACAAAAACGAATGAAGGAGACAATTGAAGAAGTAACTACACAAACAGGAGAACAGAAAGAGAAATTTGAACATGAGTGAAGGAACTGCCAGAGAACAGAGGACCACAAGATCGACTAGACCTAAATATAAATAATGAAAATGGAGAAATAAAATGGAATTTTTTTCAGTGAATATAAATGGACTAAATTCCCCATCCAAAAGAAACAAAATTTTCAGGAAACTACAGAAATTAAATATAGACATAATTTGCTTGCAAGAGGCACATATAAAAAAATCCAACAACATAAACTGCTGGAATACTCCAAAACTGGGAAACTTTATTATACATCAACGCATCAGAAAATTGAACATAATTAAAGCATAGTGATTAATCACAAAAACAATATGTAATTATATATTGTAAAATATTTATTTCTAATTACAAATAAATGAAATTTTGTCTTGAAGCATGGTGTAGCATGGGTAACAGTCTTAATATAACAACAGTAAACTACATTGCTACATTTTGCGACAGTATGCGTAAAAAGCCAACGTCAGTGCGAAGGTTGAGATTGCTTCTTTCTCGCCAGATCAGAAATTCTCGGGGCAGTCTTTGCAAGAGCACAACGAAGATCATCTTCCACAACAAGTCTACTTCTGCATTTAGATTTGATAACCAACAAGCTGGAAAATCCTGCTTCACAAAGATATGTTGTTGGAAATGGAAGAAGAAGGCGCAACACAGTCTCAGACAGAACAGGATATGACTGCAAACACTTGATCCAGAATTTTGTAACTGGCATCGTAGAGAAATCAGTTCTCGCTGCATCGCTGTTAATAAGGTCAATGAACTCCTCTTGTGCTGTCTCAGGAACATTTTCAACTTTGACTGTGAATGGGCTTCTGGCAAGTGCAAATGGGGTGTCAGGTAGATTTGGAAAGTACAATGAAATTTCGTCTGCAAGCATGTGCAAGTGTTCTTTCACAGAAATGATCATCGCAATCCTTTTGTCTGGTTCAATGTCATGTTCCTCAAAGAAAGCAGATAAGGTAGGCAACATGTAAATTTTATGTTCATCCAATTTTTTTTGCCAAAGCTGAAGTTTCATTTGGAATGATCGGATCTTTTCAGACAAATCGAGGCANGAGAAAGGCTCAGATGCTGAGCATAATCTATAAATGACCTGGAGGCAGGAGGAGAATATGGAATTATTTGTTGAGGATACAAAATAATGGAGAGAGAATTGTGATTTGAAGAAGATCTTGATGAGCCAAAATGGAAGAAACCAGCAAGATGAAGTCCAACAGGGACCAATGCGTGGTTGTGAGTAGGAAAACTCAGTGGGAAATGAGAGAGATCAGGTGGGGCAGAGCATGTGTGAAAAGAGCTGCTCTTTCTTATGCTTTTTGGAGGCTGCAAGGCCACAAAGATTTTAGGTCTCTGAAGCTTCCTCGGATAGGCATTTTGAAAAATATTTAAAATTATGTAAGGCAGCCTTCTAGCCATCAGCTTGTTCTATTACCTGCTTTACAAGACCAGCCTCAAAACTTCCTCAGAACTTTGTATGCTTTGTAAAACATCCACCAAGGAGGGGCTGCCTCATCCCAGCCTCCTCAGGGCCAAAAAAGGAAAATATTGCTTTTTAGAGATTCCACATAGCTTTTTAAAGCAGGAGCAAGGTAAACATTTGCATAAAAACAAAGGGTTTCCCTGCTGGTCTTTTACACTGAGCACAAAAAAGAGGATCTCACCTGGGTTAAGAAAACACGAGCTCAATTCAGTCAATTTCAGCTTCTTTTCTTTCCCCCAATCCTTCCCCTCCCCCTTGCAATGAGGTCAATTGCTTTAATACCACATTATAAATCTCCGCTTACTCCATTTTTGCAACTGCACGTGCGAGGATATGCATGCTCGGAAACCTCGTGCTCTGACGGACCACAGAGAGACCTTCTGAAAGCAACTTCCCCAAAAGCTCCTTCCCGGATCCACCCGGAGCCCCACGGGGATCCTGGGCCGGGCGAGGAGGGGGCAGATCCAGCCTGGGGAGGGAGGGACCCCCCTTTGCCCCCCTGGAGGGAAGGGATCCGCTCCCTGCAGGCGACGCCAGAGCCGAATCTCCCCAAGGAAAACCCGGCAAGCCGAAGAGGCGGATCCGCAGCTACCTTTCTCCTGGCGGGGGGGGGGGGGAAGCTCTCCTGGCGGGAGGGGCGCCCCAAAGGCCGGAGGGAGAGCAGGCAGACCTTCCCCGAGCGGGATCCAGAAGTCTCTCCCGAGGGATCCAGCGCCGATCCTCCCAGGGAGAAGTGAGACACGTGGAGGGAAGCGGAAATCCACCGAGTAGGAGGAGGCGGAGCTTGTGCTCTCCTCCTGGGCTCCGCCCATGCATTACAGACACGCCCCTTAGCAGCCTCAGCTCCTCCCCCCAAAAAAACACCTGGAGGGATCCATAGGCTGGGAAAGGCAGAGGGGGGGACGGAGGGGGCGGGAAAAGGCGTTTGGGGACTCGGCTTCTCCATTTCCCCCCACCCGGCCAGGGAGGCTCCCCCCGGGGAAGGGACCCCGGACCAGCCCCTCCCTCTCCCTCCTCAGTCGGGCTCCGCAAACATCCAGCCGGGGGGGTTTTCCTTTCACTCCTGGCTCCCCCCCCAAAAAAAAATCCATCGCGGAGCTTCAGTTTCCACCCAGCCCCGCCCGGACACAGCAGGGCGCTCTTCGCATGGGCAGAGGAACCCGGGAGGCGGATGCCCAGCGGAGAAACAGGGAGTCCCGGCTGGGAAGGCAGGGAGGGGGGAGGTTCTGAGGCTGCTAAGGGGCGGGGCTGCAAGGCGGGGGCGGAACCCGAGAGGAGAGCAGAAGCCCCGCCCTCGCCTCTCTCCTCCCACTCGCTGTTATCTCCGCTTCCTTTCCACGTGTCTCGCTTCGCCCTGGCAGGATCGGCGCTGGATCCCTCGGGAGAGGCTTTTGGATCCCGCTCGGGGCAGGTCTGGCTGCTCTCCCTCCGGCCTTTGGGGCGCCCCTCCCGCCAGGAGAGCTTTCCCCTCCCCCCCCCGCCAGGAGAAAGGTAGCTGCGGATCCGCCTCTCCGGCTTGCAGGGTTTTCCTTGGGGAGATTCGGCTCTGGCGTCGCCTGCAGGGAGTGGATCCCTCCCTTCCCTCCAGGGGGGCAAAGGGGGTCCCTCCCTCCCCGGGCTGGATCTGCCCCCTCCCCGCCCGGCCCAGGATCCCCGTGGGGCTCCGGGGGGATCCGGGGAGGAGCTTTTGGGGAAGTTGCTTTCAGAAGGTCTCTCTGTGGTCCGTTTGAACAGGAAGCCTCTGAACATCCGTTTCCCTCCAGTGCAGTTTGAAAAGGGAGCGAAGTGTAGCTTTAAAGCATTTATTGAGATTGTGATGTGATATTGTCACAACCTGACCTCATTTCAAGGGGGGGGGCAGCGGGAGGTGCTAGGAAAAGAAAAGGTTTAGCTGGTTGAATTGAGCCACTGATTGATTGTCAAAAATTCAGAATTCCCTCTTTGACTCTGCTGGACACTCCCCCCCCATCCCACCCACTTTGAAAATTATAACAAAGAATAATAAATTATTTCCATTCATTGTTAAATAAATACTTAGCTTTTTCATTATTGATTATGAAATATTATAAGGAATAATACATTGAATTATTTAAATTGTTAAATGCTTTCATAATTGTCAAATGTTTTTTTTAGCAATGCTTATAAATTCAGACAGCTCCCATTCACTGGAGGCCAGGAAACGTCCTGGCCTTGCAGCCTCCAAAAAGGGCAGGAAGCCCCTTGGGGGCTTATCAGAGGCTTCCAGGGGGCTCTGAAGGCCTGGCGGGTCTCCAAACTGGCCTGGAGTGTCACAGGTTCTTTATGACTGAACTGAGCTCATGTTCTCCCAACCCCAAAAAGGATAACAGAATAAAAAAATAATAGAGCTGGAAAGGAACTTTGAGGCCTTCTAGCCCAACTCCCTGCTCAGGCGGGAGAACCCCTAACATTACAGAGAAGCATTCTCCAGTCTCCAGTGATACAGCACCCTGAACTTCTGGTGGCAGCCTTTTCCTCTGCTTAATTGTTCTGGCTTTCAGGAAATGTCTCCTAATTTCCATCCATGGCTTCTGGTCCTGCCTTCAGGTCCTTTGGAGAATAGTTTGAACCTCTGCTCCCTTGTGGCAGCCCCTTAAATATTGGAACAAAGCTATCATGTCAGATCCTTTTTCTTTCTACTTAATCCAAAAAAAGAGGAATGAATAATCTTTGTTCATATACTATATACTATAAGGTTCTACATTTAGGCAAGAAAAACCAAAGGCACAGGTACAGTATAGGGGGTACCTTGCTCAATAGTTGTAACTGTGAGAGGGATCTCGGAGTCCTAGTGGACTGATGTGCAAATTCTGAAGTTGTGCTTGATAAAAAATACAGGAAACCAGAAGTTGCTTTCAAGCATTACTTTTTTATTTAGCTGAACAAAGATGGGCTTCTCTAAAAAGAGAAAAAGGCCCAAATATCAGAAAAGCCTTATTTTTATACCTTCTTTGATTACATAAGCAATTCACCCAGCAAATCTAACACAGATAAGATAAAGACTTCCCCATTAAGGCTGGCACACTGTAGATAAGAAAGGAAGAAAGCAGAAGTAGCTAGAAATGATCCCTTTTGGGTGTCCCCCCCCCAGGCACCATATGTTCCCTTTTGGGTGGTTTAGGTGTTTCCCTAAGCCACCATATATTCCCAGGTGGGTTAGGATATTGGGTGTTTCCTTTGCTGTACTTTTATGACCTTGCATTCATGGTTCTGCAAGTGGCCAGACATAGCTGGGCCATCTCCACATAGTCACAACTGCTACTGTTCCCTAAGTCGGGATCAACAGGAAAATCACTTAAATATAAGCCAGCAGTGTGCTGCAGCTGCCAAAAAAGCCAACACAGTGCTGGGCTGCATTAACAGAGGGATAGAATCAAGATCACGTGATGTGTTAATACCATTTTACAAGTCTTTGATAAGGCCACACTTGGAATACTGCATCCAGTTTTGGTCACCATGATGTAAGAAAGATGTTGAGACTCTAGAAGGAGTACAGAGAAGAGCAACAAAGATGATCAAGGTACTAGAAGCTAAAACATAAGGAAAGGTTGCTGGAATTGGTTATGTCTAGTTTAATGAAGAGAAGGACAAGGGTGGACATGATAGCAGGGTTCCAATATCTCAGGGGCTGCCCCAAAGAAGAGGGAGTCAAGCTATTCTCCAAAGCGCCTGAAGGCAGGACAAGAAGCAACAGATAGAAACTAACCAAAGAGAGAAGCAACCTAGAACTAAGGAGAAATTTCCTGACAGTTAGACAAATTAATCAGTGGAACAACCTGCCTCCAGAAGTTGTGAATGCTCCAACAGTGGAAGTTTGTAAGAAGAGACTGGACAGCTGTTTGTCTGAAATGGTGTAGGGTTTCCTGCCTGAGCAGGGGATGGGACTAGAAAACTTCCAAGGTCCCTTCCAACTTTATTATTACTATTACTATTACTATTACTATTATTATTATTATTATTATTATTATTATTATTATTACTACTACTAATGTTTAGTTTGCTTTTTCCTAAAAAGCTGGGCAGAATCTCTACAACCAATATCTTCCTTTTTTTCCCTGAAGAGGTTGTGATGTAGAAGCACCTTGTTGATGGATGTTTTACAAAGGACACGTTTTATAGAGATTGTGAGCCTGGTCTTGTTATCTGATATCAGAACAAGGTGTAAATATTTTTCGAAATCGGCTGGGGTCCTTCGGGAAGGTTCCGTTTCTAAAACACTAAGAGAATAGTTAGAGTTTTCCTTTATATAAGAGACGAAGAGAAGAGAAGGTGGTTGTCCTTTCGTCGACACTGGTTTCTAAATGGACGTTTGGTTGATAGGTGTCTATTATCTTTTGAATCTTTGCTTCACAAAATGCCGTGAGAGACTCGTCAAATGAAATGTCAGCATCTTGACCCCAACAATTTTGTGATTTTGTATGTTTCTCGAAAGGAAATCCTGTTCTCATCTTCTTTCTTGTTCCAACAGCAGGAAAGCAGCTGCCAATCGGTTACGGAGAAATCAACCCGGTCAGCAGTGAGGGGTCATCCCTGCCGTTGATTCAGAGGGGGAACAACTGACCCAGAGAATTCTTAGCTGCAATTTTAATGGTGAGTAAATGGCTGCGGCTGTTCTAAGGTAAAGCATCCTCTGAAAATAAGACCTGGTGCCTCTTTTGGAGGCAAGAAAAACTATAAGACCGAGTCTTATTTCCGGGGAAACATGGGGGGATATGTCCACTTCACTGTTCCACTATTTTAGCCACTTTAGTCACTTTGTCAAAGAGAGCACTAAGTTTTGTCTAGCATGATCTGTTTTTCACAAACCCATGTTGGTTTCTAGTAATAGCTTTGTTGGTTTCTAAGTTTTCACGGATTCCTTGCTTGATTGTCTTTTCTAGGATCTTCCCAGGTATTGATGTCAGTCTGACTGGTCTATAATTTTCTGGGTCCATTTTTTCCCCTTCTTGTAGTATTAGAACCGCACCTTGTTGAAGGTAAGGACAAAAGAAAAACATTGGCACACCCCTCCAAAAAGGTGGACAGGAGACCTCAGCAGGAGTTTCGCAGGCAGTCTTTTCGGGCTGGAACTTCCTGGGACTGGCGCCAGCCCTTTCGAGCAGGGCAGCCCTGGGATGGATCCAGAGGTTCCCGATCCTTTTCCCCCAGACAGGATCGACAACAGGGCCGCCAGAACGCAGGAACCAGAGGACAATTCCAGTATAAGCGACCATTCCAGGGAACTGGAGGACGTTCTTTCAGGAGGTCCAAGTGACGCCATTGTGGATCCTCCCATAGGCGGTCGATTGACTCTGTTCACCGACGTTTGGGAGGCCACCACCAATATACATTTTATAAAATGTATGTGTCACGAGGAGGCTGGGATCAAGAAGTCATGATGGGATGGAGCTCAATGGTGCAAAAATTGGAAAAAGCGTGAAAAAAGGAATCGGGAATGGGTTGCTTACACTAACCCAAACTCTCTTCCCTCCTCCCTTACTTATGCGATTCCTTAATTTTGGGGATTCTTTATAGGCACTCTTTGTATTATGACCACAATTCAGACCAAAATCTCAGTCTTTGAGAGAACCAGCCATTAAGTGAGATGTCACATGACCGCTTTACTCAATGATTGCAATCCTGCACTTGTGGTTGTTAGGCTACTTCACAAGCAGACAAAGTCCCAGTTAAGGAATGTGGGGTTGCCTGAAGTGGGCAGTGGAGGCCCTGTGAGTCCTGGCACAGGAAATGTGGAAGTTGAGGGGGCCCTGAAGAAGGTTAGAGATGCTTTGGGACACGTTGCTTAGCAACAGTATGGAACAGGCGGCTTGGAAAATGTCGCAAGGCTGCAAAGGCCTCCACTTTGGAGATTAAGGCCTCATTTCTCAATGGCAGCAGAGACAGTGGACTGAAGTCCAGTCCTGGGGTCAGTGGCAGATGGGTGAAATAGCTGAGGGCGCCAGGCCTCCACTTAAGATGCAGTCCCGGCATTGTTGTCAATCAGGGCTGCTTTTCATGGCTGTGGTTGTATATAGCTCAGGCTTCCAGGGGTGGCTGCAGTTTTGTATCCCACTTCAGGAACCCCCCCCAACTCATGGGTGGCCTATGCCTGATCTCCAGGACCCCCACCACCACCATTGCCTGCTCCTCCCCCCACTCAAGAACCCTCAAGATCACTTAATGATTGCAACCAGCAGTGTGGGATTATGGTTGTAGATCCAAGGGATCATGTGACTCCTCACCTAACCGCTGCTTCACTGAACAACTGAAATTCCAGTCCCGACTGTGGTCATAAGTTGAGGACATCTCTCCTACAGATGTAGGGCCTCCATCACTGTCTCGGGTGTACTGGGGACCCTACCCTGGGCAAAGGGTGGGACTGGAAGACCTTCAAGGTCCCTTCCAAGGCTGAGATTTTGTGATTCTCTACCATTCTCAAAAGGAAATATTATTCTCGATTTCTTTTTTATTCTCACAGCAGATAAAAGATTGTAACCAAAGATTTATCTGCAATTCAACATATAATAGAAAATCAACACAAGGCAGCTGTCACCAGAAAGCATGGAGTCTGGGAAACTCTTGGATCCCCCATCAGACACAATCAGCACTCCGGAAGACCACAAAAAAACCCATGAATGCTCAGAGTGTGGGAAATCCTTTTCTCGCAGATCAGTTCTTTTTACTCACAAGAAGATCCATGTGGGAAGTGGATCCAGTCAAGGTTTGGAGGGTGAGAAATCCTCTGGAACAGACACCAAAGGTCTCAGAAACCCCCCCAGACTAAAACCCTATAGATGTATAAAATGTGACTTATGCTTTCGTCGAAAGTCAGACCTTCTTACACATCAGAAAATCCACACGGGAGAGAAACCCTATCAGTGTCTGGAATGTGGGAATTTTTTTTGTCAGAAATCCACCCTCAGAAACCACGAGAGAATTCACACAGGGGAGAAGCCTTACAAATGTTGGGAATGTGGAAAGAGCTTTTCTCAGAACGCAAGTCTTTGGATCCATGAGAAGGTTCATGCAGGAATAAAATCGTACAAATGCTTTGAGTGTGGGAAATGTTTCACCCAGAGTTCAGGTCTTCGGACTCATGAGAAAATGCACAGAGGGGAGAAAAAGGAAAAGTGCCTGGAATGTGGGAAATGTTTTTCCCGGAAATCAAACCTGATGCGACATCAGAGACTTCACACCGGAGACAGACCTTATGAATGCCCAGAATGTGACAAACGATTTACGTTTTCTTATGAACTTCGGAGACATCAGAAGAGGCACAAAGGAGAGTTACGCTATAAATGTGTGGAGTGTGGGAAAAGTTTTAGTTTCGTAGGAGAGCTTCAGATTCATCAGAGAATCCACACAGGGGAAAAACCATACAAATGTGGGGAGTGTGGGAAATGTTTTTCACAAAAACAACACTTTATAAGGCATCAGAGGCTCCACACAGGAGAGAAGCCATACAGATGCATAGAATGTGGAAAATGTTTTACTCAAAAGGGAGACCTTTGGAAACATCATAAAACCCACACAGGGGAGAAGCCATATCAATGCAACGAATGTGGACGCTTCTATCGTACCTCATCCGACTTTAAAAGTCATGTGAAAATTCACACAGGGGAAAAAAATTACAAATGTTTAGACTGTGGGAGAACATTTGCTCATGCGTCTTCCCTCAGAGACCACAGCCGAATCCATACAGGAGAAAAGCCCTATAAATGCTCGGAGTGCGATAAATGTTTTTCTCGGAAAGATACTCTTGTGAAACATCAGCGAACCCACACTGGAGAGAAACCATACAAATGTCTGCAGTGTGGGAAATGTTTTGCCCATCCTTCGTCACTTCGCATACACACCAGAAATCACACAGGATAGTGGCCTTATAAGTGTGTAGAGTATAAGTGAACCGCTTTATTTGGGAGGGCAAGAAAGCGAGAGTTAAATTCAAGATTATTCAAGATGTTAGAGAACGTGGAGGACTTAAAGCTCCAAATTTGACACTGTATTATGATTCTTGTGCATTAACATGGATGACGGATTGGATTAATTTGTCTAACAAGAGGATATTGAATGTTGAAGGATGGGACTTGTACTTTGGGTG
>NW_015389955.1:173985-175105 GCF_001527695.2 Protobothrops mucrosquamatus
TCTTCCACCAACAGGAAAGCAGCTGTGACCAAAGATTTACCTGCAAACCAACTATCCACAGATAATAGAAAACTTAGAAACAAAGTGTTTTACGGCACTCTCTGAGCAGTTTACAAATGTCAGCATCTTGACCCCAACAATTTTGTGATTTTCTATGTTTCTTGAAAGGAAATCCTGTTCTCATCTTCTTTCTTGTTCCAACAGCAGGAAAGCAGCTGCCAATCGGTTACGGAGAAATCAAACCTGTCAGCATTGAGGGTCATCCCTGGCCTTGATTCAGAGGGGGAACAACTGACCCAGAGAATTCTTAGCTGCAATTTTAATAGTGAGTAAACAAATCTCGGTTAAATCTTGTTTTGGAGAATAAGCATATATTTTTTAAATCTTTATTTGACAAAACAGCAATGCGGTGAAATTGGGTTTTGCTCCCATAGTGCTCGGTGAAGTCATAACTTAGTTCCATTTACGTTGAGTCCGTTTCCTCAGCCAGTTATGAATCCATCTGGGGGTGATGCTGTTTATCCCACATTTTTCTATCTTGCCAAGGAGTGTAGTGTGGTCTGCTTTGTCACACGCCTTACTGAAGTCCAAGTATAGTACCGAGTTTCCCAAAAAATAAGCCCTACCCTGAAAATAAGCCCTAGCTTGATTTTTGGGGTGGGCCTAATATAAGCCCTACCCCGAAAATAAGCCCTAGTTTGGAGGCGATGCACCCGCCTAAAAATCAAGCTAATGCGGGACGGGTGGGGCTTCCCCACACGCCTCGTACCCGCTTACCTTACAGGTAGGACCGCCGCAGCCACCTTCCCACACCCCAACGCCTTGCGCTCCTGCTTGACATCTTCAGCCTCTGCTTGCCGCTGCTCATGGCAGGAGGCTGCTTGGTGCTTCAGGCCGGTGCCGCCACTCGCACCAGGAGGCCGTGCGGCGCTTCAGGCTGGTGCTGCCACTCGTGGCCATGTGCCACATGGTGTCCGGCTGCAAGCGGTGGCAAGCAGATGCTGAAGAAGTCAAGACGCAGCACGAGAGGTGCCGAGCCCTGGGAGGCTTGGCTGCGTCTGTTCTAAGGTAAGACATCCTCTGAAAATAAGACCTGATGCCTCTTTTGGAGGCAAAAAAA
>NW_015389955.1:178123-186200 GCF_001527695.2 Protobothrops mucrosquamatus
AACAACCTGCCTCCAGAAGCAGTGAATGCTCCAACACTGGAAGTTTTTAAGAAGAGACTGGACAGCCATTTGTCTGAAATGGTGTAGGGTTCCTGCCTGAGCAGGGGGTTGGACTCGATGACCTCCAAGGTCCCTTCCAACTTTATTATTATTATTATTATTATTATTATTATTATTATTATTATTATTATTATTATTACCATCATCATCATTATTATCATCATCATCATCATTATCATCATCATCATCATCATCATTATCTTTTAAATCATCAAAAAGATCTTGTATTATTATGGCTCTTGTTTGATGTTGATAAGAGCGCCCAGTTGATGTTTTCTTAGGAGGACAGTTGGGGTCAGTGGCAGATGGCTGACACTGCTGAAGGCCCCAAGGCTCACCTTAAGATGCAGTCCCAGCATTGTTGTCAATCAGGGCTGCTTTTCATGGCTATGGTGGTATAGCTCAGGCTTCCAGGGGTGGCGGCAGCTTTGTATCACACTTCAGGAACCCCGCAACTCATGGGTGGATCCAGGATCTCCCCCACCACCACCATTGCCTGCTCCTCCCCCCACTTAAGAACCCTCACGATCACTTAATGATTGCAACCAGCAGTGTGGGATTATGGTTGTGGATCCAAGGGATGATGTGACTCCTCACCTAACTGCTGCTTCACTGAACAACTGAAATTCCAGTCCGGACTGTGGTCATAAGTGGAGGACATCTCTCCTACAGATGTAGGGCCTTCATCATTGTCTTGGGTGTACTGGGGACCCTACCCTGGGCAGAGGGTGGGACTGGAAGACCTTCAAGGTCCCTTCCAAGGCTGAGATTTTGTGATTCTCTACCATTCTCAAAAGGAAATATTATTTTCGATTTCTTTTTTAATCTAACAGCAGATAAAAATTGTAACCAAAGATTTATCTGCAATTCAACACATAATAGAAAATCAACACAAGGCAGCAGCTGCCAGAAAGCATGGAGCCTGGGAAACTCTTGGATCCCCCGTCAGACACAATCAGCACTCCAGAAAACCACAAAAAACCCCATGAATGCTCAGAGTGTGGGAAATCCTTTGCTCGCAGATCAGTGCTTTTTACCCACAAGAAGATCCATGTGGGAAGTGGATCTAGTCAAGGTTTGGAGGGTGAGAAATCCTCTGGAACAGACACCAAAGGTCTCAGAAATCCCCCCAGACTAAAACCCTATAGATGTATAAAATGTGACTTATGCTTTGGTCAAAAGTCACACCTTCTTACCCATCAGAAAATCCACACAGGAGAGAAACCCTATCAGTGTCTTGAATGTGGGAAATTTTTTTGTCAGAAAGTCACCCTCAGAAACCATGAGAGGCTTCACACAGGGGAGAAGCCTTACAAATGTTGGGAATGTGGAAAGAGCTTTTCTCAGAACGCAAGTCTTTGGGCCCATGAGAAGGTTCATGCAGGAATAAAATCGTACAAATGCTTTGAGTGTGGGAAATGTTTCACCCGGAGTTCAACTCTTCAGAGTCATGCGAAAACGCACAGAGGGGAGAAAAACGAAAAGTGCTTCGAATGTGGGAAATGTTTTTACCAGAAATCACACCTGATGCGACATCAGAGACTTCACACCGGAGACAGACCTTATGAATGCCCAGACTGTGGGAAACGATTTATGTATTCTTCTGAACTTCGGAGGCACCAGAAGAGGCACAAAGGGGAGAAACCCTATCAATGTGGGGAATGTGGGAAAGGTTTTGTTACACAAAGAGAGCTTCAGCTTCACGAGAGAATCCACACAGGGGAAAAACCATACAAATGTGGGGAGTGTGGGAAATGCTTTTCCCTAAAACAACACCTTGGAAGCCATCAGAGGCTCCACACAGGAGAGAAACCATACAGATGCCTAGAATGTGGAAAGTGTTTTACTCAACAGGGACACCTTTTGACACATCATAAAACCCACACAGGGGAGAAGCCACATCAATGCATCCAATGTGGACAATGTTATTCTACCACATCAAACCTTAGACGTCATGTGAAAATTCACATCCAATGTGGACAATTTTATTTTACCACATCAAACTTTGGACGTCATGTGAAAATTCACACAGGGGAAANCGTGCGGCGCTTCAGGCTGGTGCTGCCACTCGTGGCCATGTGCCACATGGTGTCCGGCTGCAAGCGGTGGCAAGCAGATGCTGAAGAAGTCAAGACGCAGCACGAGAGGTGCCGAGCCCTGGGAGGCTTGGCTGCGTCTGTTCTAAGGTAAGACATCCTCTGAAAATAAGACCTGATGCCTCTTTTGGAGGCAAAAAAAACCCCAAAAAACTATAAGACCAGGTCTTATTTCCGGGGAAACATGGGGGGTATGTCCACTTCACTATTCCACTATTTTAGCTACTTTAGTCACTTTGTCAAAGAGAGCACTAAGTTTTGTCTAGCATGATCTGTTTTTGACAAACCCATGTTGGTTTCTTGCAATAGCTTTGTTGGTTTCTAACTTTTCACAGATTCCTTGCTTGATTGTCTTTTCCAGGATCTTCCCAGATATTGATGTCAGTCTGACTGGTCTATAATTTCCTGGGTCCATTTTTTTCCCTTTTTGTAGTCAAGAAGTCATGATGGGATGGAGCTCAATGATGCAAAAAGCGAGAAAAAGGGAGTCAGGAATGGGTTGCTTACACTAACCCGAACTCTCTTCCGTCCTCTCTTGCTTATGCGATGCCTTAATTTTGGGGATTCCCTGTAGGCACTCTTCGTATTATGACCACAATTCAGACCGGAATCTCAGTCTTTGAGAGAACCGGTCATTAAATGAGATGTCACATGACCGCTTTACTCTGCACTCGTGGTTGTGGTTGTGAAGCTACTTCACAAGCAGACAAAGTCCCAGTTAAGGAATGTGAGGTTGCCTGAAGTGGGCAGTGGAGGCCGTGTGAGTCCTGGCACAGGAAATGTGGAAGTTGAGGGGGCCCTGAAGAAGGTTACGGATGCTTTGGGACACGTTGCTTAGCAACAGTATGGAACAGGCGGCTTGGAGAATGGCGCAAGGCTGCAAAGGCCTCCACTTTGGGGATTAAGGCCTCATTTCTCAATGGCAGCGGAGACAGTGGGCTGAAGTCCAGTCCTTTTTTCCCCCAAGTTTTTTATTAATTTTCCAATATTACATTTACATATTTGAAAAGTAGCGTGGCAGCTGAGCACAGTAATTCCATTACATTTGAGTATCATCAGTAACAAGTCTCAAAGTATTACAACAACTAACTCCCTCTCTTTCCCCCATAATATCTACTGCCATACTCGAACCAATACATTTCTTATTCTATCAATCAAACAAAAAATACCTTTCTAGTATTCATCAATAATGTTCAGTCTATACATATTTTAATTAATTTGACATTCCATCTTTTAGACAATAACCTAGTAAGTTTTTCTTCACTTTAATTTCCCATTGATCTTTAAGTTTAACATTTAATCTTTGTCATTTCCAGATTTTAAATGATCCCAATTTCTAAGTCCCCTATCTCATATTCGGGTCTAATAATTTTTCCTTTTCTTCCTTCTACTTCCTTCCTTCCTTCCATTCCAGAAAAGGAAAAAAATAATAAACCACCAGCATTTGTACCACAAACCCATATACAAATTTAATTATTAGTATTTATACTTCTAAGTTTTACTTAACCTTTGGCTCAACTCATAACAATATCTTAAATTCAAATCTTAGTTATTTGTAAAAATTCAAACTTTTAGCCAATCAGTGACCTGATGGTTAATTTTCCCTTAATATTTTAGTTTAACATTTAATATTTATTTTTTTCCAAATTTTTAATTAAACACAATTCCTTTATCACAATTCCTCATATAGTCTAATATTTAAAATTCACTCCTTATATATAAATTCTACCACCTATATTAACAAACTAACAATACAGTATAGTATTCTTATTTCAATACTTATATTTCTAGGTTTTATATGACCAAAATTTTCTTTATCTCAAATCGTTACAATACCTTATGTTTAGAATACATATTCTATCCATTTAGATATATTCTGTTTTAGATCTCATGTGTAGATCAAAACCCCAATCTTTTTCAATTTATTCTAGCTTTTTTTCTCTGCCAGGCTTAGTAAGGCCACACTTGGAATACTGCATCCAGTTTTGGTCACCACGATGTAAAAAAGATGCTGAGACTCTAGAAAGAGTACAGAGAAGAGCAACAAAGATGATTAGGGGACTGGAGGCTAAAACATATAACGAACGGTTGCTGGAATTGGGTATGTCTAGTTTAACGAAGAGAAGGATGAGGGGGGACATGATAGCAGTGTTCCAATATCTCAGGGGCTGCCACAAAGAAGAGGGAGTCAAGCTATTCTCCAAGGCGCCTGAAGGCAGGATGAGAAGCAACGGATGGAAAGTGATCAAGGAGAGAAGCAACTTAGAACTAAGGAGAAACTTCCTGACAGTTAGAACAATTAACCAATGGAACAAACCTGCCTCCAGAAGCAGTGAATGCTCCAACAGTGGAAGTTTTTAAGAAGAGACTGGACAGCCATTTGTCTGAAATGGTGTAGGGTTCCTGCCTGAGCAGGGGGTTGGACTCGATGACCTCCAAGGTCCCTTCCAACTTTATTATTATTATTATTATTATTATTATTATTATTATTATTATTATTATTATTATCATCATCATCATCATCATCATCATCATTATCATCATCATCATCATCATCATCTTTTAAATCATCAAAAAGATCTTGTATTATTATGGCTCTTGTTTGATGTTGATAAGAGCACCCAGTTGATGTTTTCTTAGGAGGACAGTTGGGGTCAGTGGCAGATGGCTGTCAGTGCTGAAGGCCCCAAGGCTCACCTTAAGATGCAGTCCCAGCATTGTTGTCAATCAGGGCTGCTTTTCATGGCTATGGTGGTATAGCTCAGGCTTCCAGGGGTGGCGGCAGCTTTGTATCACACTTTCATTTTTCATTTTCATTTTTTCATTTTATTAAATTTATACCCCGCCCTTCTCCCGTAGGACTCAGGGCGGCTTACAGCCAGTTGTAAGCCGCAACTCATGGGTGGATCCAGGATCTCCCCCACCACCACCATTGCCTGCTCCTCCCCCCACTTAAGAACCCTCATGATCACTTAATGATTGCAACCAGCAGTGTGGGATTATGGTTGTGGATCCAAGGGATGATGTGACTCCTCACCTAACTGCTGCTTCACTGAACAACTGAAATTCCAGTCCGGACTGTGGTCATAAGTGGAGGACATCTCTCCTACAGATGTAGGGCCTTCATCACTGTCTTGGGTGTACTGGGGACCCTACCCTGGGCAGAGGGTGGGACTGGAAGACCTTCAAGGTCCCTTCCAAGGCTGAGATTTTGTGATTCTCTACCATTCTCAAAAGGAAATATTATTTTCGATTTCTTTTTTATTCTAACAGCAGATAAAAATTGTAACCAAAGATTTATCTGCAATTCAACACATAATAGAAAATCAACACAAGGCAGCAGCTGCCAGAAAGCATGGAGCCTGGGAAACTCTTGGATCCCCCGTCAGACACAATCAGCACTCCAGAAAACCACAAAAAACCCCATGAATGCTCAGAGTGTGGGAAATCCTTTGCTCGCAGATCAGTGCTTTTTACCCACAAGAAGATCCATGTGGGAAGTGGATCTAGTCAAGGTTTGGAGGGTGAGAAATCCTCTGGAACAGACACCAAAGGTCTCAGAAATCCCCCCAGACTAAAACCCTATAGATGTATAAAATGTGACTTATGCTTTGGTCAAAAGTCACACCTTCTTACCCATCAGAAAACCCACACTGGAGAGAAACCTTATCAGTGTCTTGAATGTGGGAAATTTTTTTGTCAGAAAGTCACCCTCAGAAACCATGAGAGGCTTCACACAGGGAAGAAGCCTTACAAATGTTGGGAATGTGGAAAGAGCTTTTCTCAGAACGCAAGTCTTTGGGCCCATGAGAAGGTTCATGCAGGAATAAAATCGTACAAATGCTTTGAGTGTGGGAAATGTTTCACCCGGAGTTCAACTCTTCGGAGTCATGCGAAAACGCACAGAGGGGAGAAAAACGAAAAGTGCCTCGAATGTGGGAAATGTTTTTACCAGAAATCACACCTGATGCGACATCAGAGACTTCACACCGGAGACAGACCTTATGAATGCCCAGACTGTGGGAAACGATTTATGTATTCTTCTGAACTTCGGAGGCACCAGAAGAGGCACAAAGGGGAGAAACCCTATCAATGTGGGGAATGTGGGAAAGGTTTTGTTACACAAAGAGAGCTTCAGCTTCACGAGAGAATCCACACAGGGGAAAAACCATACAAATGTGGGGAGTGTGGGAAATGCTTTTCCCTAAAACAACACCTTGGAAGCCATCAGAGGCTCCACACAGGAGAGAAACCATACAGATGCCTAGAATGTGGAAAATGTTTTACTCAACAGGGACACCTTTTGACACATCATAAAACCCACACAGGGGAGAAGCCACATCAATGCATCCAATGTGGACAATGTTATTCTACCACATCAAACCTTAGACGTCATGTGAAAATTCACATCCAATGTGGACAATTTTATTTTACCACATCAAACTTTGGACGTCATGTGAAAATTCACACAGGGGAAAAAAACTACAAATGTTTAGACTGTGGGAGAACATTTGCTCATTCACATTCCCTTAGAAACCACAGCCGAATCCATACAGGAGAGAAGCCCCATAAATGCTTGGAGTGCGATAAATGTTTTTCTCAGAAAGGTAATCTTGTGATACATCAGAGAATCCACACTGGAGAAAAACCATATAAATGTCTGGAGTGTGAGAAATGTTTTGCCCATCCTTCGTCACTTCGCATACACACCAGAAATCACACAGGATAGTGGCCTTATAAGTGAGAAAGCTTTTCATTGTAAATCAGAGTTAAAAATGCATCCGGATGTCCATAGCAGAGATAAACCTCTTCCGCTGTGAACGTTGAAAACATTTTTTTTTTCAAAAATCACATCTTAACATTAACTAGGAACATCACACAGTGGCAGAAGGGAAATCCTACTCTTGTTTGGTGTGGGGAAAATGTTTTTCCTACTCAAGTAGCCTTAAATACCATAATCAAGGAAAACTACATAAATGTTGGGAGTGTTAGAAAGTTTGGCACACAAAGCAGCAGCGCTAGTACAATAACAGAGTGATTACACAAGAGAAAAGAGCTATAAGTGATGGGCAGAGTAGATAATGTTTTGCAGAGTGCAGCTAGTCTTGACTTACAGTCGCAATTGGGAACAGATTTCCGGTGGATAAGTTGTTACGGTTGTTAGTCAAGGCACTCATATATATTGGAGCTGATTTTCTGACATATTTCTGGTCATTAAGCAAGTCACTGTAATCCTAAGTATAAAGCCATTCTTCCAAATGTCTTTTTTTATATATATAAAAAGTGGCAAAAAGAATGCCAGGAACTAGCAAAAAAAACAATTGGGATCCCACGGCTGTAGGATCATGAAAGTGGTCTTAAAAGCCATCCGGTTGCCAAGCGCCCATAAAGAGGTTACATAATTTTTTGGCTTTTGGGATGTGGATTGGGGTGTGTTGGTGGCTGGCTTTTAGATTATTAGCTGTCACTATATATGGGCACATATAAAATGTATATTCGCCTTCATTTGTGACAAATTGTCTAGCTGAAAATAAAAAACATTGAAAGCAAAGTTCTTGCCACTCTCCTGTATTTCTAGCAAAGAAAGTCAAAGAGGATGGAAACTGCTCAGATGTTCAGGAACTCTAAGAATATTTTAAAATGTTATTTTAAAATTCTTGTCCGTGTTTGATAAATGGAACATTCTTCTTTACTTATTTCGTTATTCTTCCTTTGGCTCGATCTTCACGCTTGCTAGCAGGAAAAGAAGCCACAGCCTGTGTTCCACTTACGGCCGCATTTGGGACTGGAGTTTCCATCGTTAAACGATGCCCTCAGAAACCCCTGACTGCACTGCACACTGATGACAATCCCTACAGTCCTGGTTGCCGTCCTCAATTGAATCCCACAGTCATTTGACGGGGCGACTTCCTGCAGGCTTC
>NW_015389955.1:188673-190969 GCF_001527695.2 Protobothrops mucrosquamatus
CCCCCCCCCCCCCGCCAGGAGAAAGGTAGCTGCGGATCCGCCTCTCCGGCTTCCCGGGTTTTCCTTGGGGAGATTCTGCTCTGGCGTCGCCTGCAGGGAGTGGATCCCTCCCTTCCCTCCAGGGGGGCAAAGGGGGTCCCTCCCTCCCCGGGCTGGATCTACCCCCTCCTCGCCCGGCCCAGGATCCCCGTGGGGCTCCGGGTGGATCCGGGAAGGAGCTCTGGGGATTTTGCTTTTAGAAGGTTTCTCTGTGGTCCGCCAGAGCTCGAGGTTTCCGAGCATGCATATCCTCGCACGTACAGTTGCAAAAATGGAGTAAGCGGAGCTTTAAAACATTTATGGAGATTTGTAATGTGGTATTAAGGCAATTGACCTCATTGCAAGGGGGAGGGGAAGGATTGGGGGAAAGAAAAGAAGCTGAAATTGACTGAATTGAGCTCCTGTTTTCTTAACCCAGGTGAGATCCTCTTTTTTGTGCTCAGCGTAAAAGACCAGCAGGGAAACCCTTCGTTTTTATGTGAATGATTACTTTTCTCCTGCTTTAAAAAGCTGTGTGGAATCTCTAAAAAGCAATATTTTCCTTGTTTGGCCCTGAGGAGGCTGGGATGAGGCAGCCCCTTCTTGGTGGATGTTTTACAAAGCATACAAAGTTCTGAGGAAGTTTTGAGGCTGGTCTTGTAAAGCAGGTAATAGAACAAGCTGATGGCTAGAAAGCTGCCTTACATAATTTTAAATATTTTTCAAAATGCCTATCCGAGGCAGCTCCAGAGACCTGGAATCTTTGTGGCCTTGCAGCCTCCCAAAAGCATAAGAAAGAGCAGCCCTTTTCACACATGCTCTGCCCCACCTGATCTCTCTCATTTCCCACTGAGTTTTCTTACTCACAACCACACATTGGTCCCTGTTGGACTTCATCTTCTGGTTTCTTCCATTTTGGCTCATCAAGATCTTCTTCAAATCACGATTCTATCTCCACTATTTTGTATCCTCAACAAATAATTCCATATTCTCCTCCTGCCTCCAGGTCATTTATAGATTATGCTCAGCATCTGAGCCTTTCTCATTCCTCTTTGCAGGAGACCAGTGAGGATGTGGCCCTGAGCTCCACAGAAGAAAAGGGGGGTTCTTGGATCGGGACCCACAGACTTTTGGCCCAGACTCCCTTCTAGAGAATTTGGAAATCGTGGCCCAATTGGAGAATCAGCTTCCTGCACAAGGGACGAATGGGTTAAGGAGAAATCAAACCAGTCAGCAGTGAAGGTCATCCCTGGTCTGGACTCAGAGGGGGAACAGGTGACCCAGACACCTCTTAGCTGCAACTTTAAAGGTGAGTAACAAATCTCGGTTAAATCTTGGTTTGGAGAAAAGGCACATATTTTTTAGATCTTTATTTGACAGAACAGTAATGCAGAGAAAATGGGTTTTGCTCCCATGGTGCTGGGTGATGGCATAATTTAGTTCAGTTAAGGACTTTACGTTGAGTCTGTTTCATCACCCAGTTATGAATCCATCTGGGGGTGATGCTGTTTATTCCACATTTTTCTATCTTGCCAAGAAGTCGGCCATGGTCTACTTTGTCATACGCCTTACTGAAGTCCAGGCATACGGTATCCATATAGTTTTGCTGTTCCACCAATTCTGTCACTTGGTCAAAGAATGTAATAAGTTTTTTCTCCTCTGATCTGTTTTTGACAAACCCATGTTGGCTTCTGGTAATAGCTTTGTTTGTTTCTAGGCTTTCGCAGATCCATTTTTAGATTATCTTTTCCAGGATATTCCCAGTTACTGATGTCAGGCCGATTGGTCTGTAGTTTCCGTGATCCATTTTTTCCCCTTCTTGTAGTATTTTATAAAATACACAAAATATTTGACGAGGAAGTCAGGATCAAGTAGTTGTGATGGGATGGAGCTCATAACTGCAAAATCAGAAGAAGGAAGAAAGAAAAGGGAATCAGAAATGGGTGGCTTGGTTACACTAGCCTGAAGTCTCTTTCCTTCTCTTAGGTGATGCCTCAATTTTTTCCTGATTCCTATAGTTCATTCTGGACTTACTACCACAATTTGGACCGGAATCCTGGTTGTTGCATGAGTGGTCATTGAGATGTGACTTGGCTGCTCTTCTCAAATATTGCAATCCTGCTCTTGTGGGCCTGGTTGTTAAGCAATTTCACAAGTTATTAAGCAGACAAAGTAACAGGTAAGGAATCTGGGGTTGCCTTAAGTGGGCAGGAGAGGCCATGTGAGTGCTGGCACAGGGCATGTGCGAGTTAAGGGGGTCTTGAAGAAGCTTAGAGAT
>NW_015389955.1:194673-195888 GCF_001527695.2 Protobothrops mucrosquamatus
TCCTCTGCGATCGGGGACTGCAGGGAAAAATGTCAGGGAATTGCACAGCCAGTGTCCAAATGGAGGCAGAGATGTTGACACAAACATATAGTTTTATATAAATAAATATATTAATAGTAAATAAGATAATCAGGCAATCAGGAGCATATCAGGTAAATCAAGGCATCATGACGTAAATTACAGAGGGCACTCAAAGGAAAAAAGGCGGGAAACAAGGAACCTCCCCCTTTTCACTCAAGGCAACCAATCACAGTTTAGATTGCCTCATGCAGTGGCCAGCCCTCCTCTTCAACCAATCAGCTATAACTGTGTGTTCTGACTCATTGTCCAACCCTTCACTGCTCCAGCTATTAAATTAAATATCTTAACAAAGAAGAGGAAAATGTGGTGAGGAAAGATGAACCAAGCCCCAGATTAGACCTCAGCCTGAATTAGGCTCTATCTAACAAAATGAAATTCAAAGGTGAAAAAAGTAAGGTTCTACATGTAGGCAAGAAAAACCAAATGTACAGGTATAGTATAGGGGGTACCTTGCTCAGTAGTAGTAACTGTAAGAGGGATCTTGGAGTCCTAGTGGACAATCACTTAGATATGAGCCAGCAGTGTGCTGCAGCTGCCAAAAAAGCCAACACCGTGCTAGGCTGCATTAACAGAGGGATAGAATCAAGATCACGTGAAGTATTAATACCACTTTACAATGCCTTGGTAAGGCCACACTTGGAATACTGCATCCAGTTTTGGTCACCACGATGTAAAAACGATGTTGAGACTCTAGAAAGAGTACAGAGAAGAGCAACAAAGATGATCAGGAGACTGGAGGCTAAAACATAGAAGGAATGTTTGCTGGAATTGGGTATGTCTAGTTTAATGAAGAGAAGGACGAAGGGTGACGTGATAGCAGTGTTCCAATATTTCAGGGGCTGCCACAAAGAAGAGGGAGTCAAGCTATTCTCCAAAGCGCCTGAGGGCAGGACAAGAAGCAAGGGATGGAAACTAATCAAGGAGAGAAGCAACTTAGAATTAAGGAGAAACTTCCTGACAGAACAATTAACCAGTGGAACAACCTGCCTCCAGAAGCTGTGAATGCTCCAACACTGGAAGTTTTTAAGAAGACAAACACATTAGATAAAACAAAGATCATAAGGTACAAAGAATTATTAGACAAACAAGGGAAGCTAAGATCAAGAGATGAATTAAAAGAATAGGGAATAACTA
>NW_015389956.1:0-3390 GCF_001527695.2 Protobothrops mucrosquamatus
CTCCTTCTCCTTCTCCTTCTCCTCCTCCTCCTCCTCCTCCTCCTCCTCCTCCTCATCATCATCATCATCATCATCATCATCATTATTATTATTATTATTATTATTATTATTATTATTATTATTATTATTATTATTATTATTATTATCCATTATTATTATTATCCATTATCATTATTATTGTTGTTGTTGTTGTTGTTGTTGTTGTTGTTATTAAAAGGCCTGGAGACCCCAAAGTGATATGGAACCCATTAAGTGCTTGGCCTGATTCTTGTCACCCAAGGCTGGTGATGCTGGTCGTATTGGGGTTTTATCTTTGTAAGCCACCTGAAGTCACTGTGATTGCATTGAGCAGCCATATAAATGTTGTTAATATATTTATTTATTTATTTATTTTTAAAAAGTCCTGGGCTGATTGGCAAATTCCATTTTGTGCTAAGAGGGATGGCTACATTGGTGTGCTTAGGACTCCCTGGATTTTGTGTGGAATCAGGAGATACTCCCTGTGTCTGGAAAACCATTGGAGACACACCATTCAAGCACATGTTTTTTAGCCACAGCAGGGTTCCCATTTTCCTCATGCCTCTGAACGAAGTTGCTGGAAGATCTGAAGAAACAACATCAACACACCAAAAATTGCTCCAATTCTCTTATTTATCTCCTGTGGATAAAGACATATTTTTGTGACAAAGACTTGATTGTCTTGGTTTACTAAACTGAAGGCCTATCTCCTATCTCTGCTGCCAAAACACAGATTTGTGGACAAGTCGAACATAGAACATAGAATAATAGAGTTGGAAAGAACCTTGGGGGTCTTCTAGTCCAGCCCCCTGCTCAAGCTAGAGGCCCTATGCCATTTTTGAAATCCTCAAGTGATGGAGCACCCACAACTTCTGAAGGCGAGCTGTTTCATTGGTTAATTGTTCTCACCATTAGGAAATTTCTCCTTAGTTTAAGTTGGATTCCTCTTTGATGAGTTTCCACCCGTTGCTTCTTGTCCTGCCTTCAGGTGCTTTGGCGAATAGCTTGACTCCTTCTTCTTTGGGGCAGCCCCTGAGATACTGGAACACTGCTATCATGTCCCCCCTCGTCCTTCTCTTCATTAAATTAGACATCCCCAATTCCAGCAACTTTTCCTTATATGTTTTAGCGTCCAGCCCCCTGATCATCTTTGTTGCTCTTCTCTGCACTCTTTCTAGAGTCTCAACATCTTTTTTTACATCGTGGTGACCAAACCTCGATGCAGTTTGCCCATTTAGGTTGTTAAAGTCCTAGGATTGTCTTCATAGGAAAGTTTATCCTATAAAGTCAAGTTTTACTCACCCATGGAGGGTTTTTTTTAAATAAATTCAATTAAATCAAGTATCTTCGAACAGTCAGCATCATAGTCATAATGATACATTATGATCTATAGTTCTAACACTTCCAACAATCAATTAAAGATGCTTAAAATATTGCAGACACAACCTGGGAAACAATGAAACAAGAAAAGGCAATTAGCCATGGTAGGAAACTAATCAAGGAGAGAAGCAACCTAGAACTAAGGAGAAACTTCCTGACAGTGAGAACAATTAACCAGTGGAACAACCTGCCTCCAGAAGCGGTGAATGCTCCAACACTGAAAGTTTTTAAGAAGAGACTGGACAGCCATTTGTCCGAAATGGTATAGGGTTTCCTGCCTGAGCAGGGGGTCCGACTAGATGACCCCCAAGATCCCTTCCAACTCAGTTATTCTGTTATTCTGATAGACAGAGATAGAGATGATAGATAAATGATAGATAGATAAAGATAGAGATGGATAGATAGATAGATAGATAGATAGATAGATAGATAGATAGATAGATAGATAGATAGATAGATAGATAGATAGATATAGAGATAGAGATAGAGATAGAGATAGAGAGAGACAGACAGACAGACAGGCAGGACTGGCCTAGGGGTATTTTAAAGGGGTTTTAAATTAAATTTTTAGTAGAAGCGGCCAAATTTAAATAGTTATTTTTAATCTTTTTAAATTTTGTATTGTATTATATCATTGTTTTAAACTGGCTGTAAGCCGCCCTGAGTCCTCCGGGAGAAGGGCGGGGTATAAATTTAAAAAATAAAAAAAAATAAAATAAAAAAATAAAAAATAAAGACAGACAGATATAGAGATGATAGTTGATAGTTGATAGATGATAGATGATGATAGATAGATAGATAGATAGATAGATAGATAGATAGATAGATAGATAGATAGATAGATAGATAGATGATAGATAGATAGATAGATAGATAGATAGATAGATAGATAGATAGATGATAGACAGACAGATAGACAGACAGAGACAGAGATATAGAGACAGAGATATGGATATAGAGATGATAGATAGATAGATAGATAGATAGATAGATAGATAGATAGATAGATAGATAGATAGATAGATAGATAGATAGATAGGTATCTGCGTGTCAGGTGAGGCAAAGCGTCCTCATGGCATACGGACATGGAGGAATGGGGGTGTGAGTGGTAACGTGAGGATAGCTAAGGGAAGTGATAAGGGGATGGATACAACGATTGGTTGCCTGGGACCCGTCACGAGGTCTAGTGGTCGGACACAGGCGTTGGCGGGCTTATAAATGGTTTCTCCCATTGAGTTGTTTTGTACCCTGACGATGTTGGTAGGATCCAACGAAAGCTAGGTCCTTTTTTAAATTCTTTTAAAGGTTTTTAATGTTTTATTAAAACTTTTAATTGTTTTGCAATCTCCTGGTGCTCATATTTTATTTCTTACCATAGATAGATAGATAGATAGATAGATAGATAGATAGATAGACAGACAGACAGACAGACAGACAGACAGACAGACAGACAGACAGACAGACAGACAGACAGACAGACAGACAGACAGACAGACAGACAGACAGACAGACAGACAGACAGACAGACAGAGATAGATTCTGGATTTTATGCATAATGTATTGGTTGAAAGAAAAGGAACTTCTGTGCATCCTTTTTTCCACACTCATCAGTCACCTGGCTAGTGCACATAATCTTCTGAGCACAGGTAGAAAGGATTGTCATGGCCTTTAAAAATAAACTACCACTGCCATCTATTGGTGATAAAATATAATGCTCCTTGCACCAATTTCCAAAAGAAGACACTTACTAAATAAGGGCCTCCTTAAGAGTAGATATAAAAGCAACTGTAATGCTCCTTGGAATATACAGGCCATTGTAGGACAGGGAGGAAGGATTAATGGCAATACTTCTTTTTGTTTTCCCTATTGGAGAAGCAAACCTTTCCGCTGAGCAATTCAATGGTGAGCATTGATTTAAAATTGACAGAAAATTATGTTCTTTGATGCCCCGACATTGAGGGGAAGTGGACATATTCCCCACTATGTTTGGTC
>NW_015389956.1:3974-6900 GCF_001527695.2 Protobothrops mucrosquamatus
CTCCTTGGAATATACAGGCCATTGTAGGACAGGGAGGAAGGATTAATGGCAATACTTCTTTTTGTTTTCCCTATTGGAGAAGCAAACCTTTCCGCTGAGCAATTCAATGGTGAGCATTGATTTAAAATTGACAGAAAATTATGTTCTTTGATGCCCCGACATTGAGGGGAAGTGGACATATTCCCCACTATGTTTGGTCCAAACAATGTGAGAAGTGGAGGTACTCAGGAGAGGTTACACCAAGATGATGAAGAGCGGATGGATGGGCAAGCTTTGAGGAGGAGATATTGGACGTGCTTAGCCTGGGGAATGGAAGGTATAGTATTAATCGAAAGCAGTTGTAGCTATTTCATTTATTTTTTCTGTGTCCAATCTAGAGAGACAAGCTGAGTTCTCTCCGGATACATGTGCTCAATCGAATGGGATGGGAATATGAATTCTGGGGTTCTTGGCAGTCTCCGAGCTTGGTTGCTTTATTGCCCATCTCGTAACATCATCAATGTTAGCCTAAACTAACATTGATGATGTTACTTAGTTGGGTAATGAAGCATCTGCAAGAAAACTACCAAGCTCAGACACCACCAAGGATCCATAGTCCTCCTCCTCCTCCTCCCTTCTAGCACTGATGATGTTACCTAGTTGGGCTATGAAATGTCTGCAAGAAAACCCCAAAGCTCATAGAGACCACCAAGGTCTCAACAATAATCTTCCTCCTCTTCCTCTTCCTCTTCCTGTTCCTCTTCCTCTTCCTCCTCCTCCTCCTCCTCCTCCTCCTCCTCCTCCTCTTTCTCCTCCTCCTCCTTCTTGCAATCCCCACTCTATTCTAGCACTGATGATGCTGTCACATTGGTCATGAAACATCTGCAACAACCAAGCTCAGAGAGCACCAAGGACTCCACAATCCTCCTCCTCCTCCTCCTCCTCCTCCTCCTCCTCCTCACTTCTTACAGACAAGTATCTGAATAATGTATGAATGTTTGTTCCCATCTAAGCAACAATACCTTTGCCACAATGTGGTGCATCTTCAAAAGAGTTCGTATCCTGCACTGAGTATTGTCTTCAGCTATGAGAAGGCCTAAAGAGCATTTCTGACATGGAATGGAATAAATATTTGATGGGTGCCCTTTGTGTTCTTTCTTTGGGGCGGTGAGCAAAGGGCTTACTTCATTTTCCTTCTGCTGAAATGAAAGGTAAAATGAAAGGTAGAGGTTTCCCTGTCTAATCGTGTCCATCTCTAGGGCATGTTGCTCACCTCTGTTTCTTGGCTAAGGGAGGCAGTGTTGTCCAAAGACACTTGGTCACGAGGTCATGTGGCCAGCATGACTACATGTCAAAGGCGCATGGAATGCTGTTACCTTCCCACCGAAGTGATACCAATTTATCTACTTGCATTTAGAATAAAATAGAGTAGAGTAGAGTAGAGTAGAGTAGAGTAGAGTAGAGTAGAGTAGAGTAGGGTAGGGTAGGGTAGGGTAGGGTAGGGTAGGATAGGGTAGGGTAGGATAGGATAGGATAGGATAGGATAGGATAGGATAGGATAGGATAGGATAGGATAGAATAGAAAATATGGAATGGAATGGAATAAAATGAAACGGAACGGAACAGAACAGAATGGAACAGAACAGAACAGAACAGAATATAGTGGAGTAGAGTAGAATAGAAAATATGGAATAGAATAGAATAGAATAGAATAGAATAGAAAATATGGAACGGAATGAAATAAAATGAAATGGAACGGAACAGAACAGAACGGAACAAAACAGAACAGAACAGAACAGAATATAGTGGAGTAGAATAGAATAGAATAGAATAGAATAGAATAGAATAGAATAGAATAGAATAGAATAGAATAGAATAGCAGCTGAGGCAAGGAACGGGAGCTCACCCCGTCACACAGTGCACAGGTCTCAAACCCAGGCTGTCAGCTTTCCAAGCTCAGCGTATCAGGACTGCCACCTCATACCTGTACTCTGTTCGGCACCAGTCTGCCATGAACCCTGGGGGGGGGAGGGGAAGGGGGAAGGGAGAGGGGGAGTACTATGGGGGAAAGTGAAAGAAATGAAAATGAAGGCGTCTCTCCGAGATAGCATTTCCAGGTTACTCCGCCCTGTGAAGAATGCAGCTGCAGACTACGCTCAGAGTCCCCATTTCAAAAACATCTTCTTGGAAATTGATTGGGCAATAGGGGAGTCAGCAATGGGAAGTGTTTAAACAGGGAAAAGATTTCACTCAGGGATTTACCACGTGAATCTCAGTTCTGGCTATTCCACTTGATGTTTAGTAAGCTATAATAACAATAACAATAACAATAATAAAAAATTTGAAGGGAGCTTGGAGGTCATCTACTACAACCCCCGGCTCAGGCAGGAGGCCCTATGCCATTTCAGACAAATGGCTGTCCAGTCTCTTCTTTAAAACTTCTAGTGTGGAAGCATTCACCGCTTCTGGAGGCAGGTTGTTCCACCGGTTAATTGTTCTGTCAGGAAGTTTCTGACAGTTAGAACAAGAAAACCACCAAGTTCAGAGAAGACCAAAGAACCCACAGTTGTCTTCGTCCTCCTGCTCCTCCTCTTCCTTCTCCTCCTCCTCCCATTCTGATTTCTTCACTCTGAAAATCTCACTCCCTTCTAGCACTGATGATGTTACCTTGTTGGGTAATGAAACGTCTGCAAGAAAACAGCCAATCTGAGAAAACACTAGGGACCCCAAAGTAGTCCTTCTCCTTCAAAAACCACACTCCCTTCTAGCTCTGATGAGGTTACCTAGTTTGGGTAATGAAACGATTGCAAGAAGACAAGTTCAGAAAATACCAAGCACCCCATAATCCTCCTCTTCTTCCTCCTGCTCCCTCTTCACAAACCCCACTCCCTTCCAGCACTCATGATATTACCTATTTTGGGTAAGGTGTGCAAGATAACAACCAAGA
>NW_015389956.1:7619-27654 GCF_001527695.2 Protobothrops mucrosquamatus
AAAAAAAACAATCTGTAGGAGATGACCAGATGGAGCCTGAAGGTGGGGTCAAACGCGTTATAAGTTTGGAATCTTTACATGGGCACAAAGGACCCAGACAGCCACTTGTCTGGAATGGTACAGGACAGGGGTAGGCAACTTTGGCTCTTTTATGACTCGTGGACTTCAACTCCCAGAATTCCTGAGCCAGCATGGCTGAGCTTGGAAACCTCTCCCTTTCCCCTCAGCATGGCTGGCTCAGGAATTCTGGGAGTTGAAGTCCATGGAGTCATAAAAGAGCCAAGGTTGCCTACCAGTGGTATAGGGTCTCCTGCTTGAGCAGGGGGTTGGACTAGAAGACCTCCAAGTTCCTTCCCAACTCTGTCGTACTATGTTCTGTAAAATATTTGCATTCTGCATCTCCTCTCTTTTCTGCATTTCCTGCAGAGTCCAACCTTCAACGAAATTTATTTATTCTTTCAATTTTTGCACCAGCCAACACCTCAGATGACTTTGGGCTTTCTTAAAGATGCATTTCAACACTGCCTAATTAAAAGGATGAAACTTGCTTTTTTTGCATCTGGGTAATTGCCTGGACAGCTCTCCACCTAATCTTCTCAGCCACAGGACCTAAGTGGTTTGTCACTGTCTTCTTTCAAAATGTGGCTTTTATTTTCTCTTCCCAGTTTATTCCCTCAGGCTTGGATTTTCCCAATAGCCTGTTGTCCAAGGGCTAACCAGCTTTGACACGGTGACTTTCCGAGGTCAGACAAATAGGGTTATTTGCTGCCACCCACCTGGACTTTTAAAGCATTGGAGGGGAAGTATTAAATGAAAAATAAATAAATAAATAAATAAATAAATAAATAAATAAATAAATAAATAAATAAATAAATAAATGTCATCACAACATTTAGAAGAATCAAATTCAAATAAAACCGAGCTTATTTCATCGTTACTTTTATTGTAGTTTATTTTTAAGATCACATGAAGTGTTAATATCGCTTTACAAGGCCTTGGTAAGGCCACACTTGGAATCCTGCATCCAGTTTTGGTCACCGCGATGTAAAAAAGATGCTGAGACTCTAGAAAGAGTACAGAGAAGAGCAACAAAGATGATTAGGGGACTGGAGGCTAAAGTATATATGGAAAGGCTGCTGGAATTGGGTATGTCTAGTTTAATGAAGAGAAGGACCAGAGGGGGGACAGGATAGCAGTCTTCCAGTATCTCAGGGGCTGCCCCAAAGAAGAGGGAGTCAAGCTATTCTCCAAAGCACCTGAAGGCAGGACAAGAAACATCGGATGGAAACTAATCAAGGAGAGAAGCAACCTAGAACTAAGGAAAAACTTCCTGACAGTTAGTATAGGCTTTCCTGCCTGAGCAAGGGGTTGGACTAGATGACCTCCAAGGTCCCTTCCAACTTTATTATTATTATTATTATTATTGTTGTTGTTATTATTATTATTATTATTATTATTATTATTATTATTATTATTATTATTATTATTATTATTATTATTATTATTATTATTATTATTATTATTATTATAGTCACCCGGTTGTTGAGTGAATCTGGTTTCCCCCATTGACTTTGCTTGTGAGAAGATCACAAAAGGGGATCACATCACCCCCCAGGATGCTGCAACGGTCATAAATATGAGTCAGCTGCCAAAGCATCTGAATATTGATCAGATGATCCTGGGGACGCTGCAAAAGTTGTAACTGTGAAAAAGAGTTATCAGTCACATTTCCCACTGCCGTTGTAACTTTGAATGGTCACTAAATGAACTGTGGTAAGTCAAGGACTAGCTATATCTAGTTTAATGAAAAGAAGGATGAGGGGGGGCATGATAACACCGTTCCAATATCTCAGGGGCTGCCCCAAAGAAGAGGGAGTCAAGCTATTCTCCAAAGCGCCTGAAGGCAGGACAAGAAGCAACGGATGGAAACTGATCAAGGAGAGAAGCAACCTGGAACTAAGGAGAAACTTCCTGACAGTGAGAACAATTAACCAGTGGAACTACCTGCCTCCAGAAGCGGTGAATGCTCCAACACTGGAGGTTTTTAAGAAGAGACTGGACAGCCATTTGTCTGAAACACTATAGAGCTTTTGCTTGAGCAGACGGTTGGACTAGAGGACCTCTAAGGTCCTTTTCTGATCCTATTATTCTATGTTCTGAGAAAAAAAAATAGCCAAGAAAAGGAAAAGGCAAGGAAGAAAGAAAGAAAAAGAAAAAAAAAGTACAACAAAAATTATAGTTAAAGGCAGCACGGAATCAAAATTTGATTCCTCCAGAGACCAAGTTGACAAAGGAAGCTCGGAGCCAAAAAGATTTGTGATATTGTTATGATGTCTCGGGATTATTTGCAATTTCCCCCATCAGTGAGCCAGGGACAATTTTGCAGCAGCTGATGGATTCTTGAAAGCAAAGAAACAGAATTGACAAGATGTTAAACAACTGTTGTGTGGTTGCTTGAAACATTCAGCTAGTCATCCTGGCCTGGAATAAATCACAGGCAACATCTCTATCATAGCTATCATAGCAATCTTTTATCTTCTGTTGTATCAGGCAATGGGTTAAAAAAATAAAATAAAATGGGGCAGAAACACACAAACATGCCTGACTTCCCCCCCCCCCCAAAAAAATGGCAGTGTTCTTTCACATTTTGTATTTGTGGAGCTGTCCAAGGCTGCTCTCCCTTTCTTACATGCCTGGAGATGTCTCAAAAGAAAAAGGATGGATAAGATTCTATTCGTTTTCTTATTACTGGAGATAACTCCAGCATTGAGGATTCCTGTTGAAATTGTATGCATCTTGGGAATTCGTAGGTGACTCGCAGTCTGCAATACTTAGAAAAGCTCACAACATTTCTGAGGTTAAACAGATGTTGGAATGAGGGATCCTTGGTGCTCTCTGACCCTCTTCTTCCTCCTCTCCGCAAGCCCCATTCCCTTCTAGCACTGATGATGATGTAACCTAGTTGGGTACTGAAATGTCTGCAAGAAAACAACCAAACTCAGAGAGTACAAAGGATCCCATAGTTCTCTTTCTCCTTCTCCTTCTCCTTCTCCTTCTCCTTCTCCTTCTCCTTCTCCTTCTCCTCCTTCTCCTCTTCCTCCTCCTCCTCCTCCTCCTCCTTCTCCTCCTTCTTCTTCTCCTTCTCCTTCTCCTCCTTTCTGCAAGCCCCAGTCCCTTCTGGCACTGATGATGTAACCTACTTGGATCATGAAATGTCTGCAAGAAAACAACCAAGCTCAGAGAGCATAAAGGACCTCACAGTTCTTCTTCTCTTTCTCCTACTCCTCTTTCTTCTTCTCCTCCTCCTCCTCCTCTCTGCAAGCCCCACTCCATTCTAGCACTGATGATACAACCTAGTTGAGTAGTGAAACGTCTACAAGAAAACAATCAAGCTCAGGGAAGATCAAGGATCCCACAGCTCTCCTCCTCCTCCTCCTCCTCCTCCTCCTCCTCCTCCTCCTCCTCCTCCTCCTCCTCTGCAATCTGACTCCCTTCTAGCACTGAAGATTTTACCTAGTTGGGTCATGAAACATCTGCAAGAAAACAACCAAGCTCAGAGAGCACCCAGGAACCCACCGTTTTCCTCCTCCTCCTCCTCCTCAGTCCAGCTGGTTCACTGTTATGGATGTGGACCCTCTCTAAAGGTAGAGGGCTTCCAGAGAGACAGAAAGAGAGAGGGAGAGGGAGAGAGAGAGAGAGAGAGAGAGAGAGAGAGAGAGAGAGAGAGAGAGAGAGAGAGAGAGAGAGAGAGAGAATGAGAGACAGATAGAAGGAGAGAGAAAATAGAGAGAAAGAGAATGAGGAAGAAAAAAAGAAAGAGAGAGGGAAAGAAAGAAAGAGAAATAAAAGAGAAAATGAGAGAGAGAGAGAGACAGAGAAAGAGGGAGAGAAGGAGAGGGAGAGAAGGAGAGAGGGAGAGGGAGAGAGAGAGAGAGAGATCAGCATCAGAAAGAAAGAAAGAAAGAAAGAAAGAAAGAAAGAAAGAAAGAAAGAAAGAAAGAAAGAAAGAAAGAAAGAAAGGAGAGAGAGAGAGAGAAACAGTGATCACCACTATGATCTGATAGGGAAGGTGACAGACTAGTCTAGTGAAAAGAAGGACCAGGGATGACATGATAGCAGTCTTCCAGTATCTCAAGGGCTGCCCCAAAGAAGAGGGAGTCAAACTATTCTCCAAAGCACCTGAAGGCAGGACAAGAAGCAACGGGTGGAAACTAATCAAGGAGAGAAGCAACCTGGAACTAAGGAGAAATTTCCTGACAGCTAGAACAATTAACCAGTGGAACAACCTGCCTCCAGAAGCGGTGAATGCTCCAACACTGGAAGTTTTTAAGAAGAGACTGGATAGCCATTTGTCTGAAATGGTATAGGGTTTCCTGCCTGAGCAGGGATCGGGTGAGAAGACCTCCAAGATCCCTTCCAAATTCTCTTATTCAGCATTCTGAACCTGAACACAGTTTGATGTACATTGATTAAACTTGCAGTAGGTCCACTCCAACAGAAGATGGAGATGTAACCCATCTTGTTAATCACCAAGAGATCTCTGCTTCTCCTCTTTTTTTCTGTTTCGAGATGCCTCCTCAGTAACTTTCTTCTCTGGAAGGGGTTTGAACTCATGTTTGGACTCATGCTACCACATTAACGTTTTGGGGGGAGGTTCTTGCAAAGTGGTTGGCCCGAACAAATGACCCCTTTGGGAAACGTTAAAGCTGGGTGTCTCCTAGAATGGGTCGCTCCCTCAAAATATTTCCCTGGAGGTCTTCACTTGTATACGCCTGCACAGGCCTTTGACTTCGCAGACAGTTCCCGTGGAAATCTTCTTTGTGCATGCACACATGTGTGTAGTAGACAACCAGGTGTGGGAGGACAGCACGGCCTCCCCCAGAGAAAGAAATATTTTGGGAAATATTAAAAAGCAGAACATTATATTTCCCCAAAAAATGCAGTCATGGAGAAAGAAAATCTTAAAAGACAGAAACCAGCCCCCAGAAACCAGCCCCCAGAAACCAGCCCCCAGGCAGGGGCCAGCTCTGTAGAAATGCAGATTTGATCATCCTATTCAGAAAGGTCAGAGCCAGGAAGTTAGTAGCTGATGAGATTAGGAAGACAAAGACCCCTAAAATCTACATACCCCATCCAAACTCTAAAGACATGACCTTTGGGGACATAATAGGATTAACCCACCAGTATCAAAAAAGACATACTCAAAAGCTCAGGTCAAACTTTAAGCCACAGGAACAGGAAACAACCTCAAACACAAAAGCCCAAGAAGGTATAAAAACCTACCACTCCCAGCTACATGTGGTCAGTTTTCCCAGAGTCACATTGCCGTCTGGCTCTGCTCTTCAATAAACAAGAACCTTCTTTCTAAAGCAATCTCCATTTTGTTTATTCCCGGCTTGGACTGGACCCTGATGAAGATTTTTATTTCATCACAAGGAAAGCCTTTGAAGCAGAAGGAACAAGTTTTCTAGAGGATGCGGCTGTTTTAACATTCCAAGGAGAGCAGCCTCGTTCACGCCAACTCTTATGAAGTAGAGCTAGTCCTTGACTTACAATCACAATTGACCCCAAACTTTCTGAGGCTAATTGAGACAGTTGTTAAATGAATTTTGCCCTGGTTTACGACCCTTTCTGGCCATAGTTGTGAAGTGAATCACTGCAGTTGTTAAGTTAGCAGTGAATCTGGCTTCCTCATTGATTTTGCTTGTCGGAAAGTTGCAAAAGGGGAGATCACATGACCCTAGGACACTGCAACCGTCATAAATATGTGCCAGTTGCCAAATGCCTGAATTTTGATCATATGACCACAGAGAAGCTGCAATGGTCATAAGTGTGAAAATTGGTCATAAATCACGTTTTTTCAGTGCTGTTGAAACTTGGAATGGACACTAAATGAATGGTTATAAGTCAAGGACTACCTGCACCCTTTCAAAAGTCTTTGCTCAGCTCTAGTTTCTAGGAGGAAGAGAGGGGGAAGGGGAAGAAGGAGGAAGAAGGAGGAAGGGGAGGAGGAGGAAGAAGAAAGAAGAAAGAAGAAGAAGAAGAGGAAGAGGAAGAAGAAGAAGAAGAAGAAGAAGAAGAAGAAGAAGAAGAAGAAGAAGAAGAAGAAGAAGAAGAAGAAGAAGAAGAAGAAGAAGAAGAAGAAGAAGAAGAAGAAGAAGAAGAAGAAGAAGAAGAAGAAGAAGAAGAAGAAGAAGAAGAAGAAGAAGAAGAAGAAGAAGAAGAAGANGTCACCGTTGAATAATATTTCCTCCTAATGAAGACCGCAAGAGCTGAATCAGCAGAATTGTCCTTAACTCAGCAACTTAGCCATGGGAAGAATCCTCCCGTAATTCATAGCAAACGTACTGCGGTTTTCAGTACAAAGTGCCCTGGAGAGCGCTGAAGATAATTGCTCCCAGTGATATTCAAAGGAAAAAGAATCCATCAGGAGTGCATGAACTGGAACCACCAGACAACAAGCGACCGAGTTAATTTCTTCTGGAGAAGAAGTTGGGTCTTCCTGAGACTAAATGCACTTTCCTATTCCCAGGGGCATCGCTTCCCGGAATTAGAATTTTGAATCCCTTGGCTGATTTTTCCAGAGTGGAAATTCTTGACTGTTGCATTAAAAAAGACACTCTGAATTGATATGGAGGAAGGAAGGTTGAACCCTAAAGAAGTTTGGGCCCTGTGGTCCAGGAGCCCCTCAGATATTAATCCCATGGAGGAAAAAAATAATCAGGATTCTTTTTGTTTAATTGAGACAAATCTCATTTCTGATTCTTTTGCTCCTCTCAGGTGTGCCAATTTTTTTTTTGTCCTACATCTGGTGGAGTTTTGACTGCATCAAAAGAGCGTTGGGTTTGGACTGATTTGAATGGGCCTTTGCTGAGATATTTGACTAGCCTTTGGTTGAGTAGGAGATTGTAATGTTTAGAATATAGAGGAGAAGGAGAAAGAGGAGAGGGAGAAGGAGGAGGAGGAGGAGGAGGAGGAGGAAGAGGAGGAGGAAGAGGAGGATGAGAAAGAGGACAGGAGGAGAAGAAGGAGAAGGAGGACAGGGAGAAGGAGAAGGAGGAGAAGGAGAAGGAGGAGGAGGAGGAGGAAGAGGAGGAGGAGAAGGAGGGAGGAGAAGAAGGAGAAGGAGGAGAGGGAGAAGGAGAAGGAGGAGGAGGAGGAGAATGAGGAAAGGAGGAGAAGAAGGAGAAGGAGGAGATGGAGAAGGAGAAGGAGGAGGAGGAGAAGGAGGAGGAGGAGGAGAAGGAGAAGGAGGAGAAGAAGGAGGAGGATGATGATCTTAACTTTGTGTTTTTATGTGAAAGTTGGACCATAAGAAAGACTGAGCAACAAAGAATTGAGGCCTTTGAACTCTGGTGCTGGAGAAGACTCCTGCGAGTCCCTTGGACTGCAAGGCATTCAAACCGATCAGTCCTAGAGGAGATCAACCCCGACTGCTCTTTAGAAGGCCAGATCCTGAAGTTGAAACTCAAGTACTTTGGCCACCTAATGAGAAGGAAGGACTCACTGGAGAAGAGCCTCATGCTGGTAAAGATGGAGGGCAAGAGAAGAAGGGGACGGCAGAGAATGAGGTGGCTGGATGGAGTCACTGAAGCAGGAGGCGTGAGCTTCAATGGACTCCAGAAGATGGTAGAGGACAGGAAGGCCTGGAGGAACATTGTCCATGTGGTTGCGATGGGTCGGATATTACTTCGCAATTAACAACAAAAGTTAAAAACACAGGGAATGACCTCACAGAACCACCCCTCTGGTGCCCCAGATGGGGAACCAAGTGTATCCCAGATGAGGAACCTATAATATTGTCAGGAATAAAAGATCAGGTTCACCCATGAAGTTCCAAATAAACTGATTTATTGCTAATCACATTTATACCCAGGCAACAGCAGTTTCTTGGAGTTAGATAAGGGTCAATGGAATTCAAGGGAGGTTGAGCTTAGCTCACTTGTGGCTATGAAGGGATTCTAGGCTGATCCCTCTTTTGACACCACCTCTAGGTTCTGCCCCTCTGTTCCCCTACAAATATCAAATTTCCCACAGGGTGATTTGTAAAACACAGATCTGCGTATTGAGCTGATGTGACTCTCCTTATACATTTCCTTTGTTTCTTTGCTTCTACATGATCTTAATCTGGCTGGACTCAAAATGGTTTATAGTACCTATTGATTATGTGCCATTAAGCCTTGGAGACTACATATGACAGACATGTTTTCTCTGTGAACAATTGATCAATTGGAGGAGAAGTGAAACTTCTTCAAAGAAAAACGAGAAAGTCCAGTTGCCTCTTGAAAAAGCACCTTTGAAACAAGAAGACCAAAGAATAACAGATCAAGAAATATCACCTAGAAAGAAGGAAGATTAAGGAAGCCCTGGAAATAATAAAGCAGCAAATTTATGATGTCATTTTTTTCAGCTGGCGACCCCCATTATTAACCAGTGGAACAGCTTGCCTTCAGAAATCATGGGTCCTCCATCACTGGAGGTTTTTAAGAAGAGACTGGACAGCCACTTGTCCGAGATGGTATAGGTTCTCCTGCTTGAGTGGGGAGCTGGACTAGAAGACCTCCAAGGTCCCTTTCTACTCTACTCTACTCTACTCTACTCTACTCTACTCTACTCTACTCTACTCTACTCTACTCTACTCTACTCTACTCTATTCTAGATGGATTGCATCTTCAGATGAAATCAGCCTATATTTCTACTTGTTGAGGGTGCAAGACTTTTTTTCCCCACTCAACTTTTAAGAAGTTGCAAATTGTCATTCTGTTGTATCACCTAACAGAATGGAAAATAAATCAGGGTCCAGTTTGCTTAACAGGACCAAAATGGTCCTTGAAAATATTGGCTTTCATGGTCAACATTGAACCCAATTGGAACACGCCCAACTGATAAAGTTGTAGACCTTGAAATCATGGGATGAAAATGGTTCTCAGTTGGCAGTGGTAGAACATGGGGAGACTAGACCCACCTTCATTTGTGATCTAAATATTTTCTTTCATTCTTCTAGGAAACTCTTGGGAAAGGACAGAGAAGAACCACAAAGATGATTAGGGGGCTGGGGGCTAAAACATATGAAGAAGAATTGGGTATTTCTAGTTTAATGAAGAGAAGGACCAGGGGGGACATGATAGCAGTCTTCCAATATCTCAGGGGCTGCCCCAAAGAAGAGGGAGTCAAGCTATCCTCCAAAGCACCCGAAGGCAGGACAAGAAGCAACAAATGGAAAATCATCAAGGAGAGAAGCAACCTGGAACTAAGGAGAAACTTCCTAACAATGAGGACAATTAACCGGTGGAACCACTTGCCTTCAGAAGCTGTAGGTTCTCCATCACAGGAGGTTTTTAAAAAGAGATTGGACAAGGATTTATCTAAAATGGTGCGGGTTTTCCTGCTTGAGCAGGGAAGACCTCCAAGCTCCCTTCCCACTCTGTTATTCTGAAAATGAGATCCATACCACATATGAACCCCGATAATGGACGTGCTTTCTTGAGCAAGTCCAGAGTCCCACAGGAGAGCTTTTAGCAGTTCTTACTTTTTCTTTTTTTGCTTGAGAGAAGCCATCCAGAACATGTCAAGTTCCTTTGGCTAACTGCCAGCCTCTTTCAGATGGCGAGGCACATATGCCTTTCAAGGTGACTATGCAGCAATTAAGCTGTTCTCCTTAATTGGGCCATCTGTTCTCAATCACTCATTAGGCTGCCACACAGAGACCAATGAACCAGCTTTAGGCTTTGCCCGGCCACGCAAACCCCAGAGTTTGCGTTAGCGGTTCAGCGAACGTTACATACGACACAACTGCATGACTACGAGCTGCACAGATAGTTGGGGAAGTTTTCTTTCCTTTTAAGTTGGTGCCTTCTAGGAATATTTCAAATGTGACGGTCCCCTCCCTTTGGGAGATTCAACCACGGTTGGTTGTGAGCTTCCCGTGATTCCAGAACGGAGACACCCTTTTACGCTTTGCCATGTTGCAAAGAAGTTAAAGATAATAATAATAATAATAATAATAATAATAATAATAATAATAATAATAATAATAATAATAATAATAATAATAATAATATGATGATGATGATGATGATGATGATGATGATGATGATGATGATGATGATGATGATGAAGTTGGAAGGGACCTTGGAGGTCATCTAGTCCAACCCCCTGCTCAGGCAGGAGACCCTATCCCATTTCGGACAAATGGCTGTCCAGTCTCTTCTTAAAAACTTCTAGTGTTGGAGCATTCACCGCTTCTGGAGGCAGGTGGTTCCACTGGTTGATTGTTCTGACTGTCAGGAAGTTTCTCCTTAGTTCTAGGTTGCTTCTCTCCTTGATGAGTTTCCATCTATTTTGCTTCTTGTCCTGCCTTCAGGTGCTTTGGAGAATAGCTTGACTCCCTCTTCTTTGGGGCAGCCCCTGAGATACTGGAAGACTGCTATCATGTCCCCCCTCGTCCTTCTCTTCGTTAAACTAGACATACCCAAATTCCAGCAACCGTTCTTTATATGTTTTAGCCTCCAGTCCCCTAATCATCTTTGTTGCTCTTCTCTGCCCTCTTTCTAGAGTCTCAGCATCTTTTTTGCATTAAACTCTACTCATGCGGTAGAATGAGACACATCAAAGCCATCCATGACAATGAGTGTTGCAAAAATGTAGCAATGGAATGGGGGGATCGTGTCTTCATTATAAACTTCAAACGATTCCTAAATGAATGGTGATAAGTGGAGAACGGCCTGTATCTTTCCCTGATATTAGTCTTGGTTGACCATTTTCTTAAACTTTAAGTAAAGACTTCTCTCCATACTCTTCCCCATCACTATCCTTTCTTGTCTGCAACTTTCATGCTTCTTTCACCATTGAATTTCATTTTGTTAGATAGCGCCGTGTTCAAGTCTGTCCGGATCCTTCTGTATCCTAAGCCTGTCTTCTGGAGTGTTGGCTATTCCTTGCCAGCTTGGTGTCATCTGCAAATATGATGAGTTCCCCATCTATCCCCTCGTCCAAATCGTTGATGAAGATGTTGAAGAGCACTGGGCCAAGAACAGAGCCTTGGGGCACCCCACTACACACTTCCCTCCATGTAGATGTTTCTGGGTAGTTTATTTCTTTATTTATATCCCACCTTTATGACTTTTATAAGTAACCCAGGGTGGTGAACATACCTAATCTTCCTTCCTCTTCCTATTTTCCCCAGAAAAAAACAACTCTGTAAAGTGAGTCAGGTTGAGAGCGGCTATCCCAGCTTCCAAGCCTCCGAGGCTCCTGGGGATTGGCCCAAAGTTACCAAGCTGGCTTTCATAGCTAAGGAGGGACGAGAACTCCCAAACTCCTAGTGATTGGCTCAAAATCACCCAACTGGTTTTTCATGTACAAGGCAGGACTAAAACACACAGTCCTTGTGATTGGTCCAAAGTAACCTAAGGAAAGACTAGAACTTACTGTCTCCTGTGTCAAGTCTGCTAACATTGGATGTTCTTGCTCGACATATGTGAAGAAGAAAATATATCTTATTTAGCCTACATATCACTTCAAGGGTTAAAGCAGACATTGCGGGCCATATGAGTGGGGAGGAATGCCTTTGAATAATAACATTATCTTAGCATAGCACAGCCAAGGTCAAAGTAACAGCAGAGCGCAATAACAGAGAATAGACGGGTGAACGACTCACACTTCAAATTAATTGGAGCATATGATTGATGACTGTGAAAGGAGGGAGGGAGTTGTGCTTGTCACGAGAGCTAGGGTGGGGGGTGTTTCAGTTCTTGGCTTTCCTCTGTTCCTGCCGAATCATGTAATCTATTAAAGGATTCTTTAAGGTAATTAAGCCTCAAAGTTCTTTGAAAAGTTATTTCTTTCGGAACCATGACATCCTGGTGATTAGCCCAAATTCTCCCAGCTGGCTTTGCAGGACTAGAACTCACAGTCTCCTGGTTATTGGCCCAAAGTCACCCAGTCGGCTTTCATGCCTAAGGAGGGACTAGAATTTACAATCTCCTGGTGATTGGCCCCAAGTCACCCAGCTGGCTTTACAGGACTAGAACTCACTGTGCCCTGGTGATTAGCCCAAAATCACCCAGTCAGCTTTCATGCCTAAAGAGGGACTAGAACTCACAGTCTCCTGGTGATGGCCCAAAGTCACTCAACTGGCTTTCATGCCTAAGGTGGGACTAGAATTTACAGTCTCCTGGTTATTGGCCCAAAGTCACCCAGCTGGCTTTACAGGACTAGAACTCACTGTGTCCTGGTGATTGGCCCAAGGTCATCCAACTGACTTTCATGCTTAAGATGGGACTAGAACTCCTAGTTTCCTGGTGATTGGCCCAAAGTCACCTAGTCGGCTTTCATGCTTAAGGAGGAACTAGAATTTACAGTCTCCTGGTGATTGGCCCAAAGTCACCCAGCTGGTTTTACAGGACTAGAACTCACGGTGTCCTGGTGATTAGCCCAAGGTCACTAAGCTGGCTTTCATGTCTAAGGTGGGACTAGAGCTCACTGTCTCCTAGTGATGGCCCAAAGTCACTCAACTGGTTTTCATGTCTAAGGCAGGACTAGAACTCACCATCTCCTAGCATCTAGCCTCGTGCCTTAACCACTAGACCAAAGTGCCTCTTTGATATAATTCTTGGAGTGGAAAGACCCTGCTCCTTTTCTGTCAACGCTGTCCATCCTGTTGACATCAAAGACAGACTTCTTTCCTGTCCCTTCCCCTCAATGCACACACTGAAAAAGGGGTTCCAGGCATCCCTGCTCACTTGAACCCAATGTTGGGGTGGAGCAGAAGGAACGTGAAATACTCATTTCATGCACGGCACATCTGTGAAGCCAACATGGGCCTCCTTCAGCAGAAGATTCCAATATTTGAGAGGCTGCAACAAACTTTCCCAAGCACCAGAAGGCAGGACAAGAAACAAGGGATGGAAACTAATCCAGGAGAGAAGCAAGCTAAGAACTAAGGAGAAATCTCCTGATAGTGGAAACAATCAATCAGTACAATGGCTTGCCTCCAGAAGTTGTGAATGCTCCCACACCGGAGGTTTTTAAGAAGAGATTGGACAATCATTTGTCTGAAACGTTCCAGCAGGGGTTGGACTAGAAGACCTCTAACTTCTCTACCCACTATTATTTTGTTGTTATTCTGCTATTTTGTGCAGGGTTGAGGCACAGTTAGTTGAAGGATGACAGCTGCACGAGGATGTTATTTGCACCGTTCAGTCGCATCCAGATTTGCTTTGTACAATGACATGCTTGAAGGATGACAGCTGCATGAGGATGTTATTTGCACCATTCAGTTGCATCCAGAGATGCTTTGTACAATGACATGGCTGAAGGATGACAGCTGCATGAGGATGTAATTTGCACCGTTCAGTCACATTCAGAGGTGCTTTGTACAATGACATGGCTGAAGGATGACAGCTGCATGAGGATGTAATTTGCACCGTTCAGTCACATTCAGAGGTGCTTTGTACAATGACATGGTTGAAGGATGACAGATGCATGAGGATGTTATTTGCACCACTCAGTTGCATCCAGAGGTCCTTTGTACAATGACATGGTTGAAGGATGACAGATGCATGAGGATGTTATTTGCACCATTCAGTTGCATCCAGAGATGCTTTGTACAATGACATGGCTGAAGGATGACAGATGCATGAGGATGTTATTTGCACTGTTCAGTTGCATCCAGAGGTCCTTTATACAATGACATGGTTGAAGGATGACAGATGCATGAGGATGTTATTTGCACCACTCAGTTGCATCCAGAGGTCCTTTGTACAATGACATGCTTGAAGGATGACAGATGCATGAGGATGTTATTTGCACCGTTCAGTTGCATCAAGAGGTCCTTTATGCAATGACATGGCTGAAGGATGACAGCTGCATGAGGATGTTATTTGCACCATTCAGTCGCATCCAGAGGTCCTTTATACAATGACATGTGTCAAAGCAAGAATATCCAATATTAGTGTTTCATTAGTCGGAACCTTGGCATCATGGTTGAAAGATGACAGCTGCATGAGGATGTCGTTTGCACCATTCTGTTGCATCCAGAGGTCCTTTGTACAATGACACCACAATGCAGATGACATCAGCTGTCCCTCCTACCAGCCCTTTCTGTTCTCTCCTCTGAGCAAAAGTGAATAAAAGATTGCGCCCTGTGCCATCATTCTTTGCTAAGGTTGCATCTTCTAACTTCCATAACAGTGAGGATGTCAAACAGGCAAATAATGACCCCCAAAAAATGTAAGTCCATTAATTATAGACAGAACGGGGAGGATACCGGGGAGGCAGAGAGCAATGGAAGCCAATTAACCTCTGCAGGTCTTCCATGAGCTTCTGAAATGATCAAGAAGGCCAGCTGGAAATACGGAAATCTCTGTTTCAGCACTTTTTTACCCACTCCAATAATTGTCAGTGGAGATTCTCAGCTATCCAGGTCATGGTTGTCCTAAAGGTGCTTTTTCAGGAGGCAATTGGACTTCCTTGTTTTTCTTTGAAGAGCTTTCGCTTCTCATCCAAGAAGCTTCTAGTCCTGCAGACTACAGGAACCATTGAGTCCTGCAGATTACAGGAACCATCCGTGCTTCAGTGTGAGATGCAGACAACACGCTGTCTCTGTAGCATCTCCAGGTCTGTTGCTTGCTTGGAAGGGATCTGGATAAAGTCCATCCTCCAGAGAGGCTTAGTGACTCTCTGGGGGAAATAAAAGACATTTATTTGATTTTTAAAACTTGGAACAGCTTAGATCAGTGGTGGCGAACCTATGGCATGCGTGCCAGAGGCGGCACTCAGAGCCCTCTCTGTGGGCACGCGCATCATGCCCCGGAGATGGCAACCGTCCCTCTTCAACCAGCTGCCCACTAACTCACCGAGGTCCCACGTGGCCGGATGCATCCCAGCATGGCTGGTTTCCCTCCCCCCATCCCATCCCTCCTGGCCTCGCATGCTCTCCTTTTCCTGGACACAACCCTCTGCATTGCTTCCTCAGCAGTTGGCCAGCCATCCAGCTCAGAGGCAGCTTCTCTGAACTGCTGGCGGTGGGCTGTGGAGCCCCAGAGTGCGCCAGTTGAGGGGCCGGCAGGCTGTGGCTGCTGAGGGACACTGTCAGCCCCCATGTGCTTGCTGGCCTCTGTGTGCGGGGGCCGATGGTGTCAGGCAGCAGCTGCCCCAGCCCCTGCCCCGCCTTGCCCTGCAGCAATGGCACCCCTGCTTTGCCTCACCCCGCAGGACGAGTCTCCTGCCCACCGCCCCACCTGCCAGAGACCCCCTGGATCTCCCCCAAACCTGCCCAGCCCCCACAGGCATCCCTTCCCACGAGCAACATTGAGGTGACCACACCCACCTTGGTCACACCCACCCAGTCTGCCATGACCACCACCGCCACACCCACCCAGTGGGCCACGCCCACCTGGCACCCGGCAATAAATAAGTGGGTTTTGGGTTGCAGTTTGGGCACTCAGTCTCTAAAAGGTGCATCATGACTGGCTTAGATGTTTGGACCTTGTTTGAAGGCAGTCTCGTCTTCTCAGATCAAAAACCTTCTAAGCACCAAGTGAAAAACCGCAGCTATTCAATTTTACCTTCTCCCTATGAATTCGGGAGCAATATATCTGTTTTTTCATGCCGATTCAGAGATAAAAGCACCGTTTTAGAAAACTGGCCTTTCAGCCGAAGCGCAGAGTACCCTTTGAGTACCGAGAGCAGGTCAAGCGTCCTACAAGCACGCAGAAATGCCTAGCCTGAAAATCATTCAAAGTCTTCCTTAAAGGTGGACGAACTGTTTTTTTTAATTATTATTTTAAGACGTTTCTTAGGCTCTTTTTGGCCAAAGTTCTCAGTGCACTTTCAAAAATGCTAATAAAAGAAGGCAGGATAATAATAAATAAATCCCACAAAAACAGGCAAAAAGTAAATAAGTCACTTCTAGCAGTTTTTTTTTTCAAATGAGGTCAAAAAGAAAACAAACATATTGCAGGTTATTTATTGTCTGGGCAATAAATTCCAGGGACAGGTCACTAAGATGGAAACAGATCAGCCATCTGCCTCAATCCAGATGGGACCAGTGGAGAAAAACAAAGACATATAATAAGTTCTAGCTTAATAAGCAGGAAAATTGATGTGGGGAAAAACAACAACAACAGGCCTTTAAAATAGATGGTCTTCTGCTCCCCCCATTCAATCATGGATGGATGGATGGGTGCTTTTTAAAAAGGCAACTGGACTGTTTGTAACTGGACAGTTGCAGGAATTGGGAATGTCTAGTTTAATGAAGAGAAGGACCAGGGGGGGACATGATAGCGGTCTTCCAATATCTCAGGGGCTGCCCCAAAGAAGAGGGAGTCAAGCTATTCTCCAAAGCCCCTGAAGGCAGAACAAGAAGCAATGGATGGAAACTAATCAAGGAGAGAAGCAACCTAGAACTAAGGAGAAACTTCCTGATAGTTAGAACAATTAACCAGTGGAACAATCTGCCTCCAGAAGTGGTGAATGCTCCAACACTGGAGGTTTTCAAGAAGAGACTGGACAGCCCTTTGTCTGAAATGGTATAGGGTTTCCTACCTGAGCTGGGGGTTGGACTAGATGACCTCCAATGTCCCTTCCAGCTCTGTTATTCTATTCTAATCTATTTTAGTGATATGAATAGAGTAGGGTCTCCTGCTTAAGCAGGGGGTTGGACTAGATGACCTCCAGACCTTGACTTCTTTAAGATGTGTAAACTTTGACTCCTAGAATTTCCCAGCAAGTCTTCAAGTTGCCGGGTTGCTGGCTGGTACTGGCTGCGTAAGAAGGGAACGTTCAATGGAGAGATGCCTTCTGTTATACTTAACCATTGGACACCGTTTGATTCAAACGACGGGTCCAGACTAGTTTTAAAACATGCCAAAATAGGTCCGTGGTGCAACAGATGGACCCAAGGTGGTATTGAATTCCAGGAATCTGGCTATTCTACCAACGGATACCTAGGTCCATACTGAGGATGCTGAGCCTATATGCATCTGGACAACTCTGTTTTTATCCAGTTCTCTCGCTGTCTGAGAAAGCCAATTTTGCAGCCAACAGCCATTCCTTGAAGATGTCCTGTCTTGATTCGGGGAGAGCAAATTCTGGCACTTGAAACCCTGCTACAGAGAGGAGAGAATGAAATACAATTTGCAAAGCTAAACAGCAAGCACCAGACGGGGTTTTTTGGACAATTGACAAGATCAGTTGGGAAGCTGAAACTCAATTCTGGAGTTTGCAGACCTGTCTAAAAAGCAGCATATGGAGGACAGCTGGGTGGCCTCTGTCCAGGAGATCTATCAATCTCCCCGGTGTTTGTCTGGAGAGTGAGCTTGGTGCCCAGACAGAGGGCATGTTCACAGTTTTCACGCTTTTGGGTTGCAACTAAGCGATCTGTCTGTGGCACGAATTTGATCAATGCTCATAGAGCACACTTGGAAGACCGCATCTAGTTTTTGCTCGCCACAACATGAAAAAGACGTTGAGAGTCTGGAAAGAGTGCAGAGAAGAGCAGCAAAGATGATTAGAGGACTGGGGGATAAAACATACAAAGAACAGTTGCTGGAATTGGGTATGTCTAGTTTAACGAAGAGAAGGACAAGGGGGGACATGATAGCAGTGTTCCAGTATTTGTGGGGCTGCTCCAAAGAAGAGGGAGTCAAGCTATTCTCCAAAGCCCCTGAAGGCAGGACAAAGAACAATGGATGAAAACTAACCAAGGAGAGAAGCAACCTGGAACTAAGGAGAAATTTCCTGACAGTTGGAACAATTAATCAGTGGAACAATCTGCCTCCAGAAACTGTGAATGCTCCAATACTGGAAGTTTTTAAGAAGAGACTGGACAGCCATTTGTCTGAAATGGTATAGGGTTTCCTGCTTGAATAGGTGGTTTGATTAGAAGACCTCCAAGGTCTTCTAACTCTGTTATTCTATTCTAGCCTATTTTAGTGATATGAATAGAGTAGGGTCTCCTGCTTAAGCTTAAGTTTTTACAGCCCATTAAAAAAGTTAAAAATATCTCAGGGGCTTCCCCAAAGAAGAGGGAGTCAAGCTATTCTCCAAAGCACCTGAAAACAGAAGCAATGGGTGGAAAGTGATCAAGGAGAGAAGCAACCTAGAACTAAGGAGAAATTTCCTGACAGAACAATCAATCAGTGGAATGACGTGCCTCCAGAAGTTGTGAGTGCTCCATCACTTTTTAAGAAGAGATTGGACAACCATTTGTCTGAAATGATATAGGATTTCCTGCCAGAGCAGTGGGTTAGGCTAGAGGACCTCCAAGGTCTCTTCCAACTCTGTTATTCTGTTATTCATAGGAAAAATACAGTGTGATGTGACTCTCTGCTGGGTGCCTGGAACACTCTTCCTGTTTGTTTGTTTGTGTTGTTGGCTTTAGAGAGGGGGAATTGCCAAAGGGGAGAATTAGAAGGAGAGAACTGGAATAAAAGAGAAAGAAAGGAATAGCAGAGACCATGGGGAGGGAGACAAATCCAGCTTCCAAAACTCCGGATGGTACACACTGACAAAGCAGAAAGCACAAACATTTTAACAAGACAAGTCACAATATAATCCACATCTCTTCAGCCAGAGAGCACGCTGTACAAAAGCAGCAGCTGAGTCATCATAATTATCAGAGCTGCCACCACTTAAATCTCTAAATAGATATGATCCTTGGCTCCGTTGGTTGAGAAAGTTCTAGTTTTATTAGACGTCAAGCGTATTGCAGTAATGCAAGCCCAGAACTGAAAATCTTAACTTAACTGCCTCCCATTGCTGGCCCACCCCTCCCCCAATGACCAATCAGGTTCAAACAAGATGTTTTCAGAACAGTCATTTCAAGCCTAGCTTATTTGCAGCTGCCTTGTTCTCCCAGCCGGTTGACCTTGAAGCAGCATCTAGGAGAGATGCAGAAGTTACTTTCGCTTTCCCCCAAGCTGCCTCACTCTCATCCATCCTCCCCACAGTTCATGGCAGATTGTCACCACATGGTAGCAAAGGAGAACCTAGCATAAAATGGCAGATGACAATAATGCTCACTGGGAACAATTGTAAAAAAAAATAAATCCTATTCCAGATGCCTCCTTAAACAAATTAGTCTTGTAGAGGGTCAAGATCACCACAGATGGGGACTGCAGCCAAGAAATTAAAAGACGCTTGCTCCTGGGGAGGAAAGCTATGGCAAATCTAGACAGCATACGAAAAAGCAGAGACATCACCCTGCCAACAAACGTACGTATAGTCAAGGCCATGGTTTTCCCAGTTGCAAAGTATGGCTGTGAAAGTTGGACCATAAGAAAGGCTGAGTGCCAAAGAATGGAGGCCTTTGAACTCTGGTGCTGGAGAAGACTCCTGCGAGTCCCCTGGACTGCAAGGCGATCAAACCGGTCAGTTCTGGAGGAGATCAATCCTGACTGCTCTTTAGAAGGCCAGATCCTGAAGTTGAAACTCAAGTACTTGGGCCACCTAATGAGAAGGAAGAACTCACTGGAGAAGGGCCTAATGCTGGGAAAGATGGAGGGCAAGAGAAGAAGGGGACGACAGAGAATGAGGTGGCTGGATGGAGTCACTGAAGCAGGAGGCGTGAGCTTAAATGGATTCCAGAAGATGATAGAGGACAGGAAGGCCTGGAGGAACGTTGTCCATGGGGTCGCAATGGGTCGGACACGACTTTGCGAATAACAACAACAAAGAGGGTCAAAAGACAAGCAGTTTTACAGCTTGGAGAGTGTAAGGGCAAAGGATTGTCTTTAGGATGTCCTTCCCTTGACTTCACCTTAGGATACGACCCTCCACTCTCTTCTCCATGAATATGCTTTTTTTTCACGAGGCAACTGGACTTTCTTGTTTTTTTGAATTTGAATTTGAATTTTATTATATTTATACCCCGCCCTTCTCCCGGAGGACTCAGGGCGGCTTACAGCCAGTTTAAAAACAACTTAATACAATACAAAATACAAAATTTAAGAAAATGATTAAAAATAAATATTTGAATAGGCCGCTTCTACTAAAATTTAGTTAAAACCAATTTAAAATACCCCTAGGCCAG
>NW_015389956.1:27913-38061 GCF_001527695.2 Protobothrops mucrosquamatus
CATTCTGGACTAACTGGAGCCTCCGAGTGCTCCTCAAGGGAAGCCCCAAGTAGAGAGCATTACAGTAGTCCAGGCATTTTCTTTGAAGATGTTTTGCTTCTCATCCACCCCAAGGGTAAAACACCCAGACACAAACTAAGCAACGTGGTATATGCCGTAGAATGCAGTGAGCCATGTGCAGATCTGTACGTTGGGGAAACAAAACAGCCACTTCATAAACATATGGCACAACATAGCAGAAAAAACCCATCAGGACAAGATTCAGCCATCCATCTGCCTTTAAAAGATAAAAGCCGCTCTTTCAAAGACAGCAAAGTCCACATTTTGGACAGAGAGGACCACTGGTTTGAAAGAGGAATCAAAGAAGCCATCTGTGTCCAAACTGAACAGCCCTCTCTCAACAAAGGAGGGAGGGATACAACATCATCTATCTCCGCTCTACAACACAGTCCTTTCAGCAGTTCCAAGAAGGCTCCACACCCATTTGCACCACTCAGGTGACCCTGAGGACACAGAGAAGCCTCCAGGTGGCCTCAACGACTCTCTAAAAGGATGCAAATGATCAGCTGTCTGCAAGGAGTATAAATCCTTCCATTCCCCACCATCCAGTCAGAGCTGAAGAAGCTTCTGGGATGAGAAGCGAAACGTCTTCAAAGAAAAACAAGAAAATCCAGTTGCCCCGTGAACAAAAGCATCTTTGGGATAACTATGACCTGGATGACTTGAGAATCTCCATAGACACTTCTCCATGAATGGACCAGGTGTACCTCCAAGAAGACTTCTTTTCAACCCTCCTGCCTCTAAACCACCTAACGATTGATGCCCATCCATAGGTACATAGACATGATTTGATGGAAGACATTTGTGTGGCAGCCATCAAATTATATCATCATGAGTCCCATGACTTAGACACAAGATGACAGCTTACCGCTGTGGGTTACTCTAGCTGTGGCCTCTGGGCCATCATGAAGACAATCCTCCGAAGTCTTGTAGTTCTATAACAGGGGTCTTCAAACTTGGCCCTTTTATGACTTGTGGACTTCAACTCCCAGAATTCCTCAGCCAGGCACGCCTGCCTGGCTGAGGAATTCTGGGAGTTGAAGTTCACAAGTCATCAAAGGGCCAAGTTTGAGTGCCTGGCTGAGGAATTCTGGGAGTTGAAGTCCACAAGTCTTAAAGTTACCAAGTTTGAAGACCCTTGGTTTAGACCAGGGGCCTTCAAACTTGGCCCTTTTATGACTTGTGGACTTCGACTCCCAGAATTCCTCAGCCAGTGTGTGCCTGGCTGAGGAATTCTGGGAGTTTAAGTCCACAAGTCATCAAAGGGCCATGTTTGAGTGCTTGGCTGAGGAATTCCGGAAGTTGAAGTCCACAAGTCATCAAAGGGCCAAGTTGGAAGACCCCTGCTCTATAAGAAGCCCACCTTAATAAGATAAATTGTTCTAGTGTCTTTTTTTCCTTCCAAAATCACTGTGACAGATCTCCCCTTAAAAAACTGTTTGACAGGTCAACCTTGCCTTACGACCACAATGGAGCCCAAAATTTATGTCGTTAAGCCAGACCGTTGCTAAGTGAATTTTGCCCCCTTTTTACAACTTTTCTTGCCACAGAGTTGTGAAATGAATCCCTGCAGTTGTTAAGTTAGCAACACGGTTGTTAAGTGAACCTGGCTTTGCCGAAGGTCACAAAAGGGGATCACGTGACTCCCCCGGGGCGCCGCGACCATCATAAATGTGAGTCAGTTGTCAATCATCTGGATTTTGATCACGTGACCACAGGGATGATGTAAAAAACGGTCATAAGTCACTTTTTTTTTTAAGTACCGTTGCAACTTCAACTGGTTACTAAACAAACTATTCCTGCCCCCATATTGGTCTTCTTTAAAGCCTTTGTCACACCTAACAATATTATTTCCTTAATATTCCATATAGGATCTACTATCTTTAATTTCCTCATTTTGCAGGCCATGCTAATTTGGGGGGGAAAGTTAAATGTCAGCAGAATATGACAGCAACAGCTAATATCAAAATTAATGAGTGTGTGTGGTGGTGGGGGGGGGATGTGCAAGGAATCACAACTCTTCATTAATTTTAGTGCAACATCACCGTCCTGGTTTGGGAGTCGAGAATCTTGACATGAAATATGGCCGAAACTTTACAATGGTGTCTTTTTAAAAAAAAAATCTCTAGCAGCTGGCAAAAAGTCATCCAGTTGGACAGCTTTCAGATTTCAATCCATCAGATTCATGCTGGAAGGGATCTTGGAGGTCTTCTAGTCCAACCCCCTGCTCAAGCAGGAGACCCTATACCATTCCAGACAAATGGCTGTCCAATCTTTTCTTAAAAATCTCCAGTGATGGAGCACCCACGATTTCTGTTCCACTCGTTAATTGTCCTCACTGTTAGGAAGTTTCTCCTTACTTTTAAGGATTTTAATTTTAATTTGAAGTTTAAGTTCGAAACTTCAAAGACATAGAACATAGAATTACAGAGTTGGAAGGTACACTGGAGGTCCTCTAGTCCAACCCCCTGCTTGAGCAGGAGACCCTATACCATTTCGGACAAGTGGCTGTCCAGTCCCTTCTTAAAAGCCTCCAGTGATGAAACACCCACAGCTTCTGGTGACAGGTTGTTCCACTGGTTAATTGTCCTCCCTGTTAGGAAGTTTCTCCTTAGTTCCAGATTGCTTCTCTCCTTGATGAGTTTCCATCTGTTGCTTCTTGTCCTGCCTTCTGGTGCTTTGAAGAATAGGTTGGATCTTCTCTTTTTTGTGGCAACCCCTCAAATACTGGAATACTGCTATCATGTCACCTTGGTCCTTCTTTTCTGTAGACTGGCCATATCCAGTTTCTGAAAGTGTTCTTCAGGCCTTTGATCGTCTTAGTTCCTCTTCTCTAAACTTTTCCCGAAATCTCAACATCTTTTTTGTAATGTGGTGACCAAAACTGGACGCAGTATTCCAGGGGTGGCCTTACTAAGGCTTTATAAAGTATTAATACTCCTTCACGTGATTTTGATTCTATGCCTCTGTTTATACAACCAAGGATTGTATTAGTTTTTTTGGCTGCTGCCATACATGGCTGGCTCACCTTTAAGTAATCGTCCACTAGGACTCCAAGGTCCCTCTCACAGTTACTGGTTTTGAGCCAGGTTTCACCTAATCTGTACTTGTGCCATTAGTTTATTAGATTAGATAAGCTTTATTGTCATTTTTTCCTGTGGGCACAATGGCACACATTAAAAATGAAATTTAGTTGCTTGCTCTCAAAGTGTACACATACACAACATACATTTAAAACATACTATATACAGCATATGTATAGACTTACACCCTTACATATAAGTAACATATAAATATTATTCACTGTCCATCTTGAATACATAATGGAAGAAGGAAGCTTTAGAGTTCACAAGGTTAATGCTGTATGGAACAAAACTGTGACTGGATCTGGATGTTCTGCTTCGGATACCACGAAGCCCCCTCTTGGAAGGTAACAAGGAAAACATTTTGTGAACAGGATGTGTAGTGTCCCAGACAATCTTGTGGACAATCCTGCTCAAGCAACGTTTATGTGCTATGTCCTGGATGGGAGGGAGGGAACTGCCAATGATCTTTTCTGCCGTCCTCACCACTCTCTGCACCGCCTTCCTGTCTGAAGCAGGGATGCTCCCAAACCAGACTGTGATGCCATGTGATAGGATGCTCTCGATGGTCCCTCTGTAGAAAGTGGTGAGGACAGGGGAAGGAAGATGTGCTTTTCTCATGCGACGCAGAAAATGCAGACGCTGGTGATCTTCCCTAGTTGGGTTATGAAATGTCAAGAAAGCTATGAAGTTCAGAAAGCATCAAGGACCCTGCAGTCCTCCTCCTCCTCCTCCTCCTCCTCCTCCTNCTTCTTGCAAACCCTCCCTTCTAGCACTGGTGATCTTCCCTAGTTGGGTTATGAAATGTCAAGAAAACTATGAAGTTCAGAAAACATCAAGGACTCTACAGTCCTCCTCCTCCTCTTTCTCCTCCTCCTCCTCCTTCTTGCAAACCCCACTCCCTTCTAACACTGGTGATATTACCTAATTTGGTAATGAAACCTCTGCAAGAAAGCAACCAAGCTCATAGAGCACAAAGGACCCCACTGTCCTTCTCCTTCTCCTTCTCCCCCTCCCCCTCCTCCTCCTCTTCCTCCTCCTCCTCCTCCTCCTCCTCCTCCTTCTCCTCCTCCTCCTCCTCTTCCAAAACTCCACCCGCTTCTAGCAGTGATGATGTGATCTAGTTGGGTCATGAAACATCTTCAGGAAAACCACCAAGCTCAGGAGACAATCAAGGACCCCCACAGTTCAGCCCTGAGCTACCAATATTCGCTTATTTTGGTGAGGATGGCCAACCTCCTCCTTGTGGATCGCCTGTGTCTCCCCAACCCAAGTGGGTAGTGATCCTCTCAAAAGGATTGTGCCAACAGTTGGGTCTTCTGAGATTTAAGAACTGGGGAAGGAGTGTGTCATTCGTCATCCATTCACATCCATGCATTTGTTTATTTATTCATTCATTCAAATTGTATGGACACCCACTTTCCGGTGAAAAGAGGCGACGTCTTTCTTTGAGCATTTCAAACGGCCCTTTTGTTTAGAGCGTTCTTTGGCAAATCCATAGAAAAAGAACATGACAGCCCAAGTGACATTTTCCAAAATGATGGAGAGAAGCCCACTCAAAAGAGAGGAGACCAACCAGTCTGGGATAAATTGGTGGAAGGAGAAAGGGATGGAAAGGTTTTTGGGTTTTTTTTGAGTAAGGCCTTTTTTTTCCTACATGCTTGTTCCTGACACTCAGCAGGTGCCGAAATGGCTGGCATTGAAGGCCTTGCTTTTTTCCCATAAAGATTATCTGATGTGCTTTGATTGTTGCTTTGATATTTTTCAAAGGGCAGACATGTTGTCTAATGGCCCCTTCCTGTGTGGAGCGTGGGAGCTTAATGTTTAATCATTTGATTCTCCGTTCCTGCAATGAATTGGAAATGAAAGAAACAAGGAACTTTTAGAACGCAGAATAACGGACCTGGAAGGGACCTTGGAGGTCTTCTAGTCCAGCTCCCTGCTTGAGCAGGAGAGAATAGAATAGAATAGAATAGAATAGAATAGAATAGAACAGAATAGAGTAGTTAGAGTAGTTAGAGTAGAATAGAGTAGAGTAGAGTAGAGTAGAGTAGAGTAGAATAGAATAGAGTAGAGTAGAGTAGAGTAGAGTAGAGTAGAGTAGAGTAGATAGAGTAGAATAGAATAGAATAGAATAGAATAGAATAGAATAGAATAGAATAGAAGCTGGAAGGGACCTTGGAGGTCTTCTAGTCCAGCCCCCTGCTCAAGCAGGAGAACTTATACCATTCCAGACAAGTGGCTGTCCAGTTTCTTCTTAAAAGCCTCCAGTGATGGGGCACTCACAACTTCTGAAGTCGATAAGAAGAAACCCAAACAATGATTAAGAAGAAACATAGAATGTAGGATACTAGGATTGGAAGGGACCTTAGAAGTCTTCAACTCCTTGCTCAAGCAGGAGACCCTATATCATTCCATAGAAATGGTTGTGTTTAAAATAATAAACTAAACTAAACTAAACTAATAATAAAATAATTAAAATAAAATAAAATAATAATAAAATAAATAAAGTAAAATAATAAAAATAAAATAAAATAATAAAAATAATAAAAATAAAATAAAATAATAATATCTAAACTAAACTAAAGTAAACTAAACTAAACCAAACTAAATTAAACTAAAATAAAATAAAATAAAAACTAAACTAAACTAAACTAAACCAAACTAAAATAAAATAAAATAAAATAAAATAAAATAAAGTAAAATAATAAAAATAAACTAAACTAAAATAATAATAATAAAATAAATAAATAAAGTAAAATAATACAACTAAAGTAAAATAAAATAAATAAAATAATAAAAATAAACTAAAATAATAAATAAGTAAATAAATAAAATAATAATAAATAAAATAGAATAGAATAAAATGAACTAAAATAAAATATAAAATAAAATAAAATATAAAATAAAATAATAAAATTAAATTAAACTAAACTAAACTAAACTAAACTAAAATAAAATAAATAAAATAAAATAAAATAAAATAAAATAAAATAAAATAAAATAATAAAATAAAATAAAATAAAATAAAATAAAATAAAATAATAAAATAATAAAATATAAAATAAAATAAAATAAATAAAATAAAATAAAATAAAATAAAATAAAATAAAATAAAATAATAAAATAATAAAATAAAATAAAATAAAATAAAATAAAATAAAATAATAAATAATAAAATAATAAATAAAATAAAAAAAGATAAATTTGAAGGAGTTTTTTTCCCTTTCCTCCTACCCAAATATTACATCTGGAAATGATCAGGATAGGCCTATATTTGAAATGCCGATGGGTTTAAAAAGGGACAGGCATTCTCCATCTGTTCTATTTGCACAGTTTATCTCTACGTAGGCATAATGCTCCATATATTTCTCTGCCCCTTTTGGAAAACAAGCTTTTTCGTGAAGACTTGAACTTTTAATGAGTACGTAGTTCCTTCAGCCTATGCACTTGGAAGACATTTTTATCCAGTACACTCAATTCTAAGGTTGTTTTTTTCTTTCTGGAATTACCCACTACAAGATCCCAAAAAAGGAATGTGTGAAGCGACAATTACGGAAGGAAGCGAAAATAGCAGGCTTGTGTAAAGTTTTCTCGGTGACGAGTTTCTGATGTGCCCTCAGGGAATTCGAGTTATGTAAGAATCCCATATGTGCACATTTGTAAATGTGCTTAATTTATATGCCCTGAACGGTTCAGGTTTTCCTTGGGCAGAAATTTTGGGGTCTGATTCACTCTCTGTCGAGCAAGGCCCTGGGTCTGATTCATCCGGGTGGCAGAATAACGAGGCTATAATTATGGCGTTTGAATATATGCTGATGAATTAGCAGAATTCCACACCGTCTCTCTTGGCGTTGCGCACAGAAGTGAAATGTATGCATTGGCACAGCATAATGAGCCTCGTGGTGTGCCTGTCAGATGGGTAAGAGCATATGAAGCTATGGAAATAGTCATGCAATAGGAAGATCTAGGATGCTAGCAACCACCTTGATAATTTCTCTCTCCCTCTCCCTCTCCCTCTCCCTCTCCCTCTCCCTCTCTCTCTCTCTCTCTCTCTCTCTCTCTCTCTCCACACACACACAAACACACCAACAACCTAGAACTAAAGAGAAACGTCCTAACAGTGAGAACAATTAGTCAGTGGAACAGCTTGTCCCCAGAAGTTGTGGGTGCTCCATTACTGGAAGTTTTCAAGAAAAGATCACACAATCATTTATCTGGAATGGTATAGGGACTCCTGCCTGAGCAGGGAGTTGGACTAGAAGACCTTCAAGGTCCCTTCCAGCTCTGTTATTCTGTTATTCTGTTATTCTGTTATTCTGTTATTCTCTTATTCTCTTATTCTCTTATTCTGTTATTCTGTATTCTCTCTCTCTCTCTCTCTCTCTCTCTCTCTCTCTCTCTCTCTCTCTCTCTCTCTCTCTCTCTCTCTCTCTCTCTCTCTCTCTCTCTCTCTCACACACACACACACACTATCTATCATCTATCATCTCTGCATCTATCTATCTATCTATCTATCTATCTATCTATCTATCTATCTATCTATCTATCTATCTATCTATCTATCTAGCTAGCTAGCTAGCTAGCTAGATAGATAGCTATCATCTATCTATCTATCATCTATCTATTGTCTATTTATCATCTATTTATTTATAGCTATCTATTTAATGTCTACCTTATATATATCTGTCTGTCATCTATCTATCTGTTGTCTATTTATCATTATTTTATAGCTATCATCTATTTAATGTCTAACATCTATCTATCTATCTATCTATCTATCTATCTATCTATCTATCTATCTATCTATCTATCTATCTATCTACCTACCTACCTACCTACCTACCTACCTACCTACCTACCTACCTAACTAACTATCTATCTATCTATCTATCTATCCATCCATCCTAGCAAGGAAACAATAACCTCGTGGGTTACTTGGTATATTTCATAAATATATTGTGGAAATCCAAAAAACAGTGATCATTCAGTAACCAGGTTATATGGATCCTTGGTATAAAAACAATGATCACGGTGAGAACAGTTAGTGAAATGTGCTCTTCCCGTCTCTTACCTCCAGCTGTTAACAGATGTAGAAGGCTGCCATCAGTTGGACTCTTTGTCCTCCTACGTGGATTTGGGGAACATTACAACTTAACATTTTTACTGCTGGCACAAAATACTGCCGGGTAAAAAGAAGGGGAGCAGTTAAAAATTATATTAGCAGCGTATGAAAAATGTCCCACGCATTAGCGCCATTTTACAAGGATGGTCCATGTGGGCCGTTTGAGATTCATGCATCCAGTACAATGATGATTACACGTGGCATCGTCCTATAAATCAGGGTTTCTCAACCTTGACAACTTTAAGATGTATGGATTTCAATTCCAGGAATTCCCCAGCCAGCATGACTGGCTGGGGAATTCTGGGAATTGAAGTCCATACATCTTAAAGTTGTCGCGGTTGAGAAACCCTGATCTAGATGTATAAAAACAGACCATTATTCTCTTCCGTTTCTATGAAGGTAGGAACTAAGCACCGCTTGCTCTTCTTAATGAATCGTATATTCCCCCGAGTTAAATTTCCATTTCCAATTCCCATTAAAAAGCACTTGTCGCACTAAAGTGCCTCTTTAATCGTGCAAAATATTTAACAAATAATTTGAGAACTGCAATTCTTCAGACTGCATTGGAAGGAGATCCTTCCTTGCGTTTTTACGCACTCGGCTTCATTTTATTTACTGTTGAGGGATGCTAAGGGATTTCAAATATGCATCTCATATTCTTCCAGCCAAGGACACACACCTGGGACAACGAAAATAACCTGTGGGAAGGAAAGGTTTGTGATGGCAAATGGGAGGAAAAGGACTATGTTTGACAACTACACTCAGATGTGTAGTAGGAGCCGGAGTCTGGAACTTAGTGAAAAAAATAGGAAAAAGACATTGTTATCAATGGAATTTGAAGATGTAAATCCATTGTAATGAAGTTACAGGTTCTCTCATTCATGGCAAAACCTTTGGGAGATGTGAGTTTGCTCCCTCAAATGGTTTAGAATAGAATAGAATAGAATAGAATAGAATAGAATAGAATAGAATAGAATAGAATAGAATAGAATAGAATAAGGAAGGGACCTTGGAGGTCTTCTAGTCCAGCCCCCTGCTCGAGCAGGAGAACCTATACCATTTCAGACAAGTGATTGTCTAATCTCTTCTTAAAAACCTCCAGTGATGGAGAGCCCATGATTTCTGGAGGCAAGCTGTTCCGCTGGTTGATTGTCCTCACTGTTAGGAAGTTTCTCCTTAATTCCAGGTTGCTTCTCTCTTTGATCAGTTTCCAACCATTGTTTTTTGTCCTGCCCTCTGGTGCTTTGGAGGATAGCTTGACCCCCTCTTCTTTGTGGCAGCCTAGATAAATGAAATCCATTCTCGTGTTTTGAAATGAGTCAAATGAGTGCCAAGGATGGATGATCAAACATTCAGAAGATGGCGACCATGTTCTTTCAAGCTTGTGAGCAGCTTGAAAGGAGGGAGGGAGGGAGGGAGGGAGGGAGGGAAGGAAGGAAGGAATGGAGGGAGGAAGGAAGGGAGGGAGGGAGGGAGGGAGGGAGGAAGAAAGGAAGGAGGGAGGGAAGGAGGGAGGGAGATGTATGATTGGGAAGAAGGAAGGAAGGAAGGAGGGAGGAGGGAAGGGAGGAAGGAAGGAAGGAAGGAAGGAAGGAGAGAGGGAGGAAGGAAGGAGATGTATGATTGGGAGGAAGGAAGGAAAGAAGGAAAGAAAAGTGGGAGGAAGGAAGAAAGGAGGGAGGGAGGAAGGAAGGAAGGAAGGAAGGAAGAAAGGGAAGAAGGAAGGAAAGAGGGAGGGAGGAGGGAGGGAGGGAGGAAGGAAGGAGATGTATGATTGGGAGGAAGGAAATAAGGAAGGGAAGAAAGGAGAAAGGAAGGAAGGAAGGAGATGTATGATTGGGAGGAAGGAAGGAAAGAAGGAAAGAAAGGAGGAAGGAAGG
>NW_015389956.1:41153-50531 GCF_001527695.2 Protobothrops mucrosquamatus
AAGGAAGGAAGGAAGGAAGGAAGGAAGGGACAATTTTTTTTAATAATAACTAAGAAAGGCCCACATCCCAACATGTAAAGATTGTTGACCATCTTAAGTACTAGAGTTTTTTTTATTCCTCACAATTCTGTGTCTTCTTTCTACAACAAAACAAACAGCAACAAGGCAAGAGAATCCAAACACCTCAACATATTCCGAAGCGGGTCTCAAAATAACAGTCTTGGCAATGTGGAATCATAGTTTTACTTTTATTTATTTTTTACTTTTTAAAATGTCAAAACGCCTCCTTTGCATCTCAGGAAGAACAGGAAGTTGTCACTTCTAATAGGGATTCATTAATTTGTGCTGCCAAAGCGAACATCCCAACAATCTCTGGGATGTTGTTATCTCGGGCGGGGTGTGTGTGTGTGTGTGTGTGATTTAATGCAGCTAATGAAGAAATAATATAACAAGAAGAACTAGAATGCTGATGGCTCGTTCAATATTGGTCAAATTCTATCAAACAATATTATTCAATCAGGATGAAAACTGTAATTTTGGACTCTAATTGAAATTTCTGAAAAGGAAAACAAATAGAGCCATGTTGTTTTTGCATGGTTTTTAACCTAATCAGTCAATGAACTAGCAAATGCCTTTCTCCTACATTTGTACAATATGCTAATCAGATTAGCTTGTATCTTCAGAAAAAATAATAGAAAACCTTCCTTCCTTTATCATATATCTCCTTCCTTCCTTCCTTCCCTCCTTCCCTCCCTCCCTCCCTCTCAATCGTACATCTCCTTCCTTTCTTCTTTCTTTCTTTCCTTCCTTCCTCCCTCCCTCCCAATCGTACATCTCCTTCCTTCCTTCCTCCCACCCTCTCTCCTTCCTTCCTTCCTTCCTCCCTCCCTCCCTCCTTCCTTCCTTCCTTCCTCCCAATCATACATCTCTTTCCTTCCTTCCTTCTTTCCTTCCTTCCTTTCTCTTTCTTTCTTTCTTTCTTCCTTCCTTCCTTCTTTCCTTCCTTCCTTTCTCTTTCTTCCTTCCTCCCTTCCTTCCTCCCTTCCTTTCTTCCTTCTTCCCTCGCTCCCTCCCTCCCTTCTCCCTCATTCCTTCCTTCCTTCCTTCCTCCCAATCATACATCTCTTTCCTTCCTTCCTTCTTTCTTTCCTTCCTTCCTTTCTCTTTCTTTCTTCCTTCCTTCCTTCTTTCCTTCCTTCCTTTCTCTTTCTTCTTCCTTCCTTCCTCCCTTCCTTTCTTCCTTCTTCCCTCGCTCCCTCCCTCCCTCCCTTCTCCCTCCTTCCTTCCTTCCTTCCTTCCTTCCTTCCTTCCTTCCTTCCTTCCTTCCTTCCTTCCACCTGAATATCTATTTTGGCTCTCCTTATTTTCATTGTATGCAAAAAATAAATAAATAGACACACTAACAAGGAGGAAAAACAAAGGAAGATCTCATAAAATCACGTGTCTTGTATTGTATGTATTAAACAAATCCAGGCTAACCTATGTACCTGTATGTCTGTATGTTAAGTTCCTTAATGTTAAGTAAACTGACATAGTTAAACCACTTACTAGTGTAGACACATGCAACCTCATTCTACTAACATAAGCCAGCTTACTTAACATTAGGAAAAAGTGGGAACTTAATAAGCCTATCAAATAGTATATATAAATTTCTAAACCGTTCTTCAAATAGGAGTCCTGATGACGATGAAAAACTTGTACAAATAGAGGAGTCCCCTTGAGTTTCTCAGACCATATAATAACTGATGAACGCTCCATCCTTTTTGATCTCTTCGTTAGGATCAAAATGCTCTGCCATTTTTTTCCCTCCTGTTCTTTCCAAACGATGCAATCAAAATCACATTTGTCTTTATAAAAATCAAGGAAGACTACAGAAAACTTTAGCAACTCTTCAACACCCTCCCTCCTTTTCAACGCCAGCAGCTCAACGTTATCCCATTTACGAAAAACATTTGGAAACCCTCTGAGATGTTTCTTCAAAGAACGTCTATGGAGATCCTCCGTCATCCAGGTCACGGTTGTCTCAAAGGTGCTTTTCCGAAAGGTCACTGGACTTTCTTGGTTGTTCCTTGAAGACGTTTCGCTTCTCATTCAAGAAGCTTCATCAGTTCTGACCGGATGGTGGTGGGGTGTCATGGTTCCGACAGATGAAACTCTTCAAAGAACTTTGGGGCATTGTTTACCTTAAAGAATCTTTATTCGAGGAACATGGCATCGGCACGTACATGGTTGAAGCCGAAATCTGAATTCTCCTCCCCTAAATGAAGAGAAGGACGAGGGGGGACATGATAGCAGTCTTCCAATATCTCAGGGGCTGCCACAAAGAAGAGGGAGTCAAGCTATTCTCCAAGGCACCTGAAGGCAGGACAAGAAGCAATGGATGGAAACTAACCAAGGAGAGAAGCAACCTAGAACTAAGGAGAAACTTCCTGACAGTGAGAACAATTAACCAGTGGAACAACCTGCCTCCAGAAGTGGTGAATGCTCCAACACTGGAGGTTTTTAAGAAGAGACTGGACAGCCATTTGTCCGAAATGGTATAGGGTTTCCTGCCTGAGCAGAGGGTTGGACTCGATGACCTCCAAGGTCCCTTCCAACTTTATTATTATTATTATTATTATTATTATTATTATTATTATTATTATTATTATTATTATTATTATTATTATTATTATTATTATTATTATTATTATTATTATTATATACATAGTATCAAAGCACAATTCCCTTTTCTAATTCACAGTCATAAATCACATTCTCCAATTAGTTTGAAATGCAGACCTTCCCTCCAGTTCTTCTACCCGCCATTTCTTATCATCTCTTATTTCAAAGAACCTTAAAAAACACTCTACTAAGATGTTGTTATGTCTAACTAATTCCCATACACATTCTTCCTCCCCCCACCCCCCAGTATTATCTAATTCTAACTCTAAAAGTAACACACAAGTTAAGGGGAAATTGGCTGCATCTTCATATATTGTCAAAGCAAGAACATCCGATTTCAGCAACGTTGACATCGGGATGACGGAAGGATCGTTTCTGACAGTTCTGACTGTCAGAAGTAACCCTCCCATTCCTCCATCTCACCATCAAGTCAGAACTGATGAAGCTCCTTGGATGAGAAGTGAAATGTCTTCCAGGGAAAAACCGAGAACGTTTCTTCAAAAAACTTTGCAGATAATTTTTAGGCGCCTCTCTTCACACATGCACAGACACCCCCCCAAGATTTACTGATTACCCCAAGATTTATGTAGCACTAGAAATGGACTATCCGAAAAACTGCAGTCCCTTCCTAAGCCACAAGATAGAGTAAAATGCCAGATTTAAGAGTGAATCAAACATTTCTCCCTTTCTAACAGCAAATTGCATAAACTTGCAATCTAAACCTGTCAGGAAATAACTGCCTAAAGATAATTGGAACTGGTCCATGGCCATGTGGGTTTGATTACGAAGCCCACTCAACTGGAAGGAATGAAGAGAAGTGACACCTCATTCTGCCAAAAGGCTTCTATTTTCAGCTAAGAGAAATCACGAATGTTGGCTGCATTTTCCCTGAGTGGAAACCCACCCACAGCTCTTGAGGTGCAGGTCTCAATCTGGAGTGGCTTCGATTCCCCTCTGCTTTGGGTTTCTGGCAGAAATTCCAGATGTTTATCCCACAGTTACACCACCATCATCATCGTCATCAGAGTTGGAAGGGACCTTGGAGGTCTTCCAGTCCAGCTATCTGCTCAAGCAGGAGATCCTATAACTTTCCAAATTAGTGGTTCTCTGATCTCTTCTTAAAAACCTCCAGTGATGGAGCACCCACAACATCTGGAGGCAACTTCTATTCTATTCTATTCTATTCTATTCTATTCTATTCTATTCTATTCTATTCTATTCTATTCTATTCTATTCTATTTATTCTGTTCTGTTCTGCATTCTATTTTAGTCTAGATGACCTCCAACATCCCTTCCAACTCTGCTATTCTATTCTATTCTATTCTATTCTATTCTATTCTATTCTATTCTATTCTATTCTATTCTATTCTATTCTATCCCTGATGTTGGGAAAGATGGAAAGCAAAAGGAGAAGGGGACGGCAGAGGAGAAGATGGTTGGATAGCGTCATTGACACAACGGATATGAATTTGGGCAAATTCTGAGAGACAGTGGAGGACAGAGGAGGCTGTGGTCCAGGGGGTTGTGTAGACTTAGACAACACTTAGTAATTGAACAACAAAAATAGATAAGTATTTTTAGGTGTCTAAGCATCGAGCACAAAGGGAGAAATTGCTTCTCCATTTTTGAAAACATACAAGACATGGGTTCCAATTCTTTCTCTTCCTATAAATAATTCAGCTGAGCTTCTTGGCCTGGTAGATGGTTGCATCAAGGAACATCAGCCGTTCTCCATATCAATGCAACCTATGAGTAATTTTACATAATGCTCTAGCCAAAAAAGTCAATGAAGACCTGTGCTCCATTATGTGCATTTGGCTAATGAGCGATGCTGTTAAAATTGACATTTCTTGAGAAATCCTCTCATCTCCATCTGTTTTTTTTTTAATCTTCTTGAACTTTTTTCATTCCAGCAAAGCTGGGAGAAAATGTCACGAGTTCACTGTAATATTAGTTTTCACTCCTTCTCTCTCCCTTTGAAACCAGCCACAGCCTTTGCAACAAAGTGGAATATGAAATGGTAAGATTTTTACGAGTTGATTGAAAACTTTTTTTTTTGTTAAATATTGTTGGAGAAGAGGAGAAGAGAAGAGAAGAGAAGAGGAGAGGAGAGGAGAGGAGAGGAGAGGAGAGGAGAAGAGAAGAGAAGAGAAGAGAAGCAAAAGGGAGGGAAGGAGGGAGGAGGGAAGGAAATGGGAAAGAGAAGAAGAAAGGAAATGGGAAAAGAAGAAGGAAAAAGGAAGGAAGAAAGGAAGAAAGAAAAAGAAAGAAAGAGGGAGGGAGGGAGAAAGGGAAGAAGGAAGGAAGGAAGGAAGGAAGGAAGGAAATGTTAATTCCGATAATGGAAGAATGGATGGAAAAAGTGATGAAAACTGCCAGAGACAGCAAAACCATCCTAATTCAGAAAAAGGATGTATCCATCTTTGTTTCTGCTTGGAGATTGCTTGTAGACTTTGTGTTCAAAACAGAGTAAAGAGATCCTGGACTATTAAATTAACGTATTGTCATAGAAATGTCTAGTAGTTACTAATGACATGAAAAGAAAAAGTCGGGACTGTAAATATTTATTTATTGCAGAAAAAAAGTGGAGAGTCACTGGTATTCCCTTCCCATCTCTTTTCTCCTTCCTTTTCCCTCCCCGTTTTTTTCCCATGCCTTTATTTCCATTTGCACTTTATATTAAACTTCAATAAAATCTTTAATATGGAAGAAAAAAGAAAGGAAGGAAGGAAACAGTAACAGCTGCTAGAACAGCTAGCAACAGCTGTTTCCACCTTCTAGGAGTTTGTTCTTCGTTTATTTTGCTGGAAGATTAATGGACTGTTAAAACCACATGGCCTCAACTGTAACACAAAAACCATCGAAAGCCCTCTAAATCATCCTAAGTAATCCAAAAGACCCAGCAGCCCCAGAAGACAAAACAAGAGTCATCTACAACATACAGTGTAAGGACTGCAACAGCCACTACTTAGGACAAACAGGCAGAAGACTGGCAGAAGACATCCGTGAATGTCACCTTAGCACTCAGAAGACATGATGGAAGCTCTTTAATTTCACAACATACAGTAGTGGCCAAACTTGTGGAAACCTTTTGGGAAAAGTGTACAGTAGAAATGCCACCTTTGGTTAAGTTTCCACCCATTTTTCTTCTCATTTCTTTATAACTGTAGCCTTGTTCGCTTAATAAATACTATTTTACATCGCTTTCTGGGCAACCAGTCAACTCTTTGCACCATGACTTCAATTTTATTACGTTTTACAGGCTCACTAAATGAAAGAACACAAAAAAACCCAACCAACTTGATAGAGATCACAAAACACACTGACAAATGTCCTCCTCTCAGCTTCAATACATGACATCAATAACTGAATCCTGCTGTGATCTGATTGGCTCCTTGCCAAAACAATATGACACCTGATTGGCTCTCTAAACACTCATGCTCATTGGCTACCATCAGATGAAGGAAAGCTACCTGAGATCAACCTAATCAAGTTGTACTTCCTTTTTCTGGTTATTTGGCTATAACTTTTCAGAGAATACAGTACAGATCATTCAACAAACTATGTTGCATTACATTCTTGATTAAATTATCTTTCCATTGATATATAATTTTATGGTATTACTCCCCCCCCAAAAAAAGTGGTGTTATTAGCCATCAAACCTCAAAAATACACTTTTCCCAAAAGGTTTCCACAATTTTGGCCACTACTGAATAGACAGACTTCACCATAGTTTCAACTGAGAAATTGTGACCATCCTAGCCCAAGCCAAGCCCCCAAACACCAAAAAATCCCTGGAAGCCTGGCATTCAGACAAATCAGCCATCAACAGGCACATAGAGATAAACAACGTCTACATACCCTTCAAAAGAGACAGTCGATCAGCCAAAAGGAGACCCCCAAACCAAAACACCAGCAATTGGTTCCTAAATGGGCAAACATTAAACCAAAATTAATGCTGGACCAACAACCAAGCTGTAAACAACATCCCAATCAAGGAACTATCGACTCAGACAAACAAGTAAACAGGAGCCCAACCAAGTAACCACTAAAACACTCCCACCAACATTGACTGGACAAGCCACTAGTATATACAGAGACCAAACCCCACTCCCATCTGCCACTGATGATGTTACCTAGTTGGGTCATGAAACATTTTCAAGAAAACAACCAAGCTCAGTGATCACTAGGACCCCATTGTCAGAGTCATTCTCCTCTTTCTCCTCTTTCTTCTCCTCTTCCTCCTCTCCCTCTTCTTTCTCTTCTCCACAAACCCCACACCCTTCTTGGATTGATGGTATTACCTAGTTAGGTAATGAAATATCTGCCAAAAAAAATCAAGCTCAAAGAGTATAAAAAAACACAGAGTCATCATCGTCCTCCTCCTCCTCCTCTTCCTCTTCTTCCTCTCCCAAAAACTCACTCACCTCTAGCACTGATAATGCTAACTAGTTTAGTAATGAAACATCTGCCCCCCAAAAAAATCAAGCTGAAAGAGTATAAAGGAACATAGAGTCCTCCTCCTCCTCCTCCTCCTCCTCCTCCTCCTCCTCCTCCTCCTCCTCCTCTATGCAAACCCCACTCCCTTCTACCACTGATGATGTTACCTAGTTGGGTCATGAAACGTCCTCAAGAAAACAACCAAGCTCAGTGATCACCAGGACCCCACTGTCAGAGTCATTCTCCTCATTCTCCTCTTTTTTGTCATCTCCCTCCTCTCCCTCCTCTTCCTCTTTTCCACAAGCCCCACACCCTTCTTGGATGATTGTATTACCTAGTTGGGTAATGAAATATCTGCCCAAAACAATCAAGCTCAAGGTGTATAAAGAACCACATAGTCCTCTTCCTATTCCTATTCCTATTCCTCCGCCTCCTTTTCTTCCTCCTCTCCACAAACCCCACACCCTTCTAGGACTGATGGTGCTACCTAGTTGGGTAATGAAATGTGCTCCAAAAAAAATCAAGCTGAAAGAGTATAAAGGAACATAGAGTCCTCCTCCTCCTCCTCCTCCTCCTCCTCCTCTGCCTCCTCTTCCTCCTCCTCTTCCTCCTATCCACAAACCCCACTCCCTTCTACCACTGATGATGTTACCTAGTTGGGTCATGAAATGTCTGCAAGAAAACAACCAAGCTCAGAGAGCACCAGGGACCCCACAGCCCTCTTCCTCTTCTTCTTCCTCCTCTCCACAAACCCCACTCCCTTCTAGCACTGATGATGTTACTTAGTTGGGTCATGAAACATCTGCAAGAAAACCACCAAGGACCCCACAGAGAGCTTTTCAATCCACAATTTGCTCAGTAGGTCCACAGAATACAGCATGCGCCACTACCGTTTTACTAGCCAAAGCAAAGAACTCATAACACAAGTGGCAGAGTCCGTCACGTGTTCAACCTGAACCCAGCATTAACCATGGTGCCATCAGAGAGCACCAAAGACCCTACGCTTCAATTCTGACCTACAAATGTTGTCTTGTATCAGTGCAAATATCTTTCTTTCTTTCTTTTTTCGGTCTCTCTTGCTAAGCAAGTTTTAACTTCCCCGTTCTTAGCAACACATCAACAATCCCGCATTCTCCTGAGGGCCTAGCTGTAGCTTGCATCTCAAGCCTGCCTTTCAATGATAATTGAACAGGTGGGCGCTTAAGAATCTAAATGCGAAGTGTGGGCAGATTTTGAAAGCCTTCCTCTGGACGTCTATTGTGTATCTATCCGCGGTGTGCAGGGAGGCATTTGTTACCTTGCAAGCGCCGGAGAGATTTCCAATTGAAGGAGAATGAGGTGCCTTTGAAATGGTGAACCCCAGAAAATTCTTCCAATGGCTCATCAAGGAAATAAACAAACAAATTTAGAGTAATTAAATCCAGGAGGAGATGTAAAAAAAAGGGGGGATGGATGAATTGTCTTGGTTTCCAATCTGATATACTAAATATACAACCTTTTGTGCTTGTAGGATGGTGATAATAGCTATGTTTCTCAACCACGGGAATTTTAAGATAGGTGGACTTCTACTCCCAGAATTCCCCAGCCAGCCATGCTGGCTGGGGAATTCTGGGAGTAGAAGTCCACCTATCTTAAAATTCCCGTGGTTGAGAAACAGTGGATAATCTCTCTTCTCTTTCCCAGAATTCCAATGACTCAAAGATTTCCCTTGGAATATTCTAAAAGCTTACTTTGGGAAGAAACCCCCAATTGTCCTGGAGGAATGGACACTGTGACATGAGCGTCCACCTGCCTGAAAACAAAGCAACTCTTCTGAGGATCCTTGGTGCACTCTAAAGATTGTGGGGTCCTTGGTGCTCTCCGAGCTTGGTTGTTTTCTTGCAGACATTTCATGACCCAACTAGGTGACATCATCAGTGCTAGAAGGGAGGAGGAGGAGGAGGAGGAGGAAGAGGACTGTGGGGTCTTTGGTGCTCTCTGAGCTTGGTTGTTTTGTTTGCAGATATTTCATGACCCAACTAGATAACATCATCAGTGTTTGAAGGGAGTGGAGTTTATGGAGCAGAAGAGGAGGACTGTGGGGTCCTTGGTGCTCTCTGAGCTTGGTGGTTTTCTTGCAGACATTTCATGACCCAACTAGGTAACATCATCAGTGCTAGAAGAGAGGAGAAGGAGGAAGAGGAAGAGGAGGAGGAGGACTGTGGGGTCTTTGGTACTTTTTGAGTTTAGTGCTTTTCCTGGAGATGTTTCATGACCCAACTAGGTAACATCATC
>NW_015389956.1:51816-63649 GCF_001527695.2 Protobothrops mucrosquamatus
GAGGAGGAGGAGGAGGAAGAGGAAGAGGAAGAGGAGGAGGAGGACGATGACGATGACAACGACTGTGGGGTCTTTGGTACTTTTTGAGTTTAGTGCTTTTCCTGGAGATGTTTCATGACCCAACTAGGTAACATCATCTGTACTAGAAGGGAGAGGGGTTTGCATAGAGGAGAAGAGGAGGAAAAGGAGGAGGAGGACTGTGCGTTCCTTGGTACTTTTTGAGTTTAGTGCTTTTCCTGGAGATGTTTCATGATCCAACTAGGTAACATCATCAGTGCTAGAAGGAAGTGGAGTTTCTAGAGAAGTGGAGGAGGAGGAGGAGGTGGTGATGGTCTGTGGTTTTTTTGGTGCTGTCCGAGCTTGGTTGTTTCCTTGCAGACATTTCATTACACAACTAGATTGCATCATTCGTACTAGCGAATGTGGAGTTTACTCCTTACAGCTTGTTTGGTTGTTTTCTTAGAGATTGTTCATTAGCCAAATAGGTAAGATCATCAGCGAGGTTCTCTCCCCCCAACCTCTTCCCCTTGGTTGTCTCTGAATTGGGTTGTTTTCTTGCAGAAATTTCATGACCCAATTAGGTAACACCTCTCTTCTGCACTTTGTATATTAACCAGATGAAGGGGGTCTGCCGAGATATTAAGGCACTACAGATTTAACTCAAGTCAACACTAATTACGTTTGACGTACCCGTTGAACGCCTCTGAGGGCCCTTTGTTAACCTGGCTGGGGAACGCTGAGAGAACATAGGGTACAGCCAGTGGCTTTGAAGAGCTGAGCACTTAAAGCCCTGTGTGTGGGTGGACAGGTGTCCGATTGAGTGATGCTCACATTTAGTTTTTGAAAGCTGTTTTTGGGGAGAACGGGCAAATATTCCCATTTTTGAAAATGTATGAAGTGATATTACTCCCCTCCACCCACCCTGCCTGTGTTTTGCTCTGTTAAAATTCTTCTTCAAATAGTTTTCACATCTTCAGTGTCTCTCTGAAGTAATAATAATAATAATAATAATAATAATAATAATAATAATAATAATAATAATAATAATAATAATAATAATAATAATAATAATAATAATAATAGTAAAGTTGGAAGGGACCTTGGAGGTAATAATAATAGTAATAATAATGATGATAAAGTTGGAAGGGACCTTGGAGGTCATCTAGTCCAACCCCCTACTCAGGCAGGAAAAACTATACCATTTCGGACAAGTGGCTGTCCAGTCTCTTCTTAAAAACTTCCAGTGTTGGAGCATTCACAGCTTTTGGAGGCAGGTTGTTCCACTGGTTAATTGTTCTCACTATCAGGAAGTTTCTCCTTAGTTCCAGGTTGCTTCTCTCCTTGATTAGTTTCCATCCATTGCTTCTTGTCCTGCCTTCAGGCGCTTTGGAGAATAGTTTGACTCCCTCTTCTTTGTGGCAGCCCCTGAGATATTGGAACACTGCTATCATGTCCCCCCTCGTCCTTCACTTTGCTCAGGCAGGAAGTTAGTGGCATGACGGATGTAAAGACACTCAGTGAGTTTGTCAGAAGTCCTTTGACATCCCCTTACCATGGTAGAGCATGGCTTAAGAACACAAGAACTTCAGAAGAGATTCTGGGTTGGATCCGGCCCAATGTCTATGTAGACCAATATCTAAGGGGCTTCCAATATCTATGTTCCAATATTTGAGGAGCTGCCACAGAGCTGTCATAAGCATCTGAGGGCAGGACAAAAAGTGATGGATGGAAACTAATCAAGGAGAGAAGCAACCTAGATCTAAGGAGGAATTTCCTGACAATTAGAACAATTAATCAGTGGAACAACCTGCCTCCAGAAGCGGTGAATGCTCCAACACTGGGAATTTTTAAGATCACACTTGGAATATTGCATCCAATTTTGGTCCCCACAATATAAAACAAGAGACTCTGGAAAGTGTCCAGAGAACAGCAACAAAGATGATTAGAGAGCTGGAGGCTAAAACATATAAGGAACGGTTGCTGGAATTGGGTATGTCCAGTTTAATGAAGAGAAGGACCAGGGGTGACATGATAGCAGTCTTCCAATATTTGAGGGGCTGCCACAAAGAAGAAGGAGTCAAGCTATTTTCCAAAACACCTGAAGGCAGGACAAGAAGCAAGGATGGAAACTAATCAAACAGACAAGCAACCTGGAACTAAGAAGAAATTTACTGACTGTGGGAACAATTCATCAGTGGAACAACCTGCCTCCAGAAGGTGTGGGTGCTCCAACACTGGAAGCTTTTAAGAAGAGACTGGACAACCATTTGTCTGAAATGATGTAGGGTTTCCTGCTTGAGCAGGGGGTTGGACTAGAAGACCTCCAAGGTCCCTTCCAATTCTGTTATTCTGTTATTTTATTATTCTGTTGTTCTGTTGTTCTATTATCCTGTTAGATCTATGTCCTCCAGAGTCCACTTGGATACATTTTGGAAAGTGACAAGCATAGTTTGAAAGTCAAGAGCTGCTTTGATCTCTTTCTTTCCAGCTGCAGTATGGAAAGCCAGCTAGCTAAGGCTCAAGAAGTAGTAAACAACCATTAAACTGAGTAACTACTGGTGCCTAATCCTCCACGAACCTGTCCTGGCGCCACTGAAACCATCCAACTTGGCTTCCATCCCAACAACTGTTGGCAGAATATTCCACTCCTGAATTAGAGAATTTAGTGCACGAGGATTTCCTTTTCTCCTGAATCTCCCTCTCTTTTGTTCCGATGAATGATGCTATCATTATGAGAAATTGAAGAAAATCTCTTGTTTTATGTTATTCATCTGGTGAATCATTTCTCTCTTTGTTCCCAGCTTAAGAACCCCAGAGACCTGGTCTGAAATACAGGATGTAGTTTCAGTGAAGGCCAAGGATGGACAGTTCTTGATGATTGGAGACAAAAGACCCCAGAAGACAAGCTCAGGATCCAAAAAGATCTTGACAAACTTGAACAATGCGGCATCCAACTATCCAACAAAATGAATTTTAATGTGGAGAAAAGCAAAGTTTTACATTTAGGCAGGAAAAACCAAAGGTACAAGTACAGATTAGGGGAGACTTGGCTCAAAAATAGCAACTGTGAGAGGGACCTTGAAGTCCTAGTGGACGATTTCTTGACCATGAGTCAGCCGTGTGCAGCAGCAGCCAAAAAAGCTAATACAATCCTGGGTTGTATAAACAGAGGCATAGAATCAAGATCACACAAAATATTAGTACTGCTTTATAAAACCCTAGTAAGACCACACCTGGAATACTGCAGCCAATTTTGGTCACCATATCACAAAAAAGTTGTTGAGAGTTTGGAAAAAAATCAGAGAAGAGCAACTAACATGATCCAAGGCCTGGAGACCAAAACATACAAAGAACGGCTGCAGGACTTGGGCTTGGCTAGTCTAAAGAAAAGAAGAAATAGGGGAGACATGATAGCAGTGTTCCAGTATTTGAGGGGCTTCCACAAAGAAGAGGGGGTTAATTATTCTCCAAAGCAACAGAGGGCAGGACAAGAAGCAATGGATGGAAACTGATCAAAGAGAGAAGCAACCTGGAATTAAGGAGAAACTTCCTGACAGTGAGGACAATTAACTAGTGGAAAAGCCTTCAGAAATCGTGGGCGCTCCATCGCTGGAGGATTTAAGAAAAGACTAGACAGTTACTTGTCTGAAATGGTATAGGATTTTCTGCCTGAGCAGGGGATTGGACTAGAAGACCTCCAAGATCTCTTCCAGTTCTATTCTATTCTATTCTAAAATGGGAGGGGGAGAGAAGACATCCTAGTGAGCTTTAAATGGGAGGACACAGCTTATTTCTTCTTCTTCTTTTTTCATCCAGAGGAGTTATTATTTTTAAACATCTAAAGCATCTTTTAAGGTCTTAGGTGACTGTGGAAAGAGCGCAGAGAAGAGCAGCAAGGATGATTAGGGGGCTGGAGGCTAAAACATATAAGGAACGATTGCAGGAATTGGGTATGTCTAGTTTAATGAAGAGAAGGATGAGGGGGGACATGATAGCAGTGTTCCAATATCTCAGGGGCTGCCCCAAAGAAGAAGGAGTCAAGCTATTCTCCAAAGCCCCTGAAGGCAGGACAAGAAGCAACGGATGGAAACTAATCAAGGAGAGAAGCAACCTGGAATTAAGGAGAAACTTCCTGACAGTGAAGTCAAATAACCAGTGGAACAGAAGTTGCCTCCAGAAGTTGTGAATGCTCCATCACTGGAGATTTTTAAGAAGAGGCTGGACAGCCACTTGTCTGTAATGGTATAGGGTTTCCTGCCTGAGCAGGGGGTTGGACTAGATCACCTTCAAGGTCCCTTCCAACTTTATTGTTATTGTTGTTGTTGTTGTTGTTGTTATTGTTATTGTGATGATGACATTCATCATGTCACTAACTTCTGAAAGACCCTGAAGATGTGGGAACTGTCTCTATTCTAAGTTTTACCATAGGCCTTTAAGAGAGCAGAACACAGGCGGTTGGGGGGGGGGATATTATTACATACATTTTCAAAACTAGGAGTAGTTGCCAATTTTCCCCAAAATCAGCTTTCAAAAACTAAATGTGAGCTTCACTCAATCGGACACCTGTCCACCCACGCAAAGGACTTTAAGTGCTTAGCTCTTCAAAGCCATTGACTGTAGAATATGTTCACTCAATGTTCCCCAGCCAGGTTAATAGAGAGCCATCAGATGCATCCAACGAGTATGTCAAGCTTACTTAGTGCTGAGATGTGTTAAATTTGTAAAGCCTTCATATCTGGGCAGACCCACTCCATCAGTTTAGTGTACAATGTATATAATAAAGAATAATCAGTTGGAAGGGACCTTGGAGATCTTCTAGTCCAACCCCCTACTCAAGCAGGAAACTATACCATTTCAGACAAGTGGCTGTCCAATCTCCTTTTGAAAACCTCCACGGATGGAGCCTCCACAACTTCTTCTATAGGCAAGCTGTTCCATTGTTTAATTGTTCTCACTGTCAGGAAATTTCTTCTTAGTTCTAGGTTGCTTCTCTCCTTGATGAGTTTCCATCCGTTGCTTCATGTCCTGCCTTCAGGTACTTTGGAGAATAGGTTGACCCCCTCGTCTTTGTGGCAGCCCCTCAAATATTGGAAGATGCTATTATGTCACCCCTAGTCCTTCATTAAACTAGACACACCCAATTCCTGCAACCGTTCTTCATATCTTTTAGCCTCCAGTCCTCCTGATGCTCTTTGCATCAGTTCTTTGATGCTCAGCCTTCCTTATGGTCCAATTCTCACAGCCATAACATTGTTGTTATCCAGTTACTAAGCCATGTCTGTCTCTATGCAACCCCATGGACTATTGCACACTAGCCTTGCCTGTCTCCCTGAGTTTGCCCAACGACATTATCTAACCATTTTGTCCTCTGCTGTCCCCTTCCCCTTTTACCTTCCATCTTTCCCAGCATCTGACCTCTTTTCGTCTCTTCTCCTTTGGTGGGCCAAAGTATCTGAGCATCAAGTTGACAATAGTGCTTGATTGATCCAGCTGGAAGAGGAACAGCACACACAATTCTATCTGCAGAGGGTTACAGTCATCCAGGTCATGGTTGTCTCCAAAGGTGCTTCTTCCAAAAGGTATCTGGACTGTTTTTTTTTTCCCCTTGAGGAAGATCTTTCGCTTTTCATCCAAGAAGCTTCATCGGTTCTGGCAGGATGGTAGGGTCAATGGAAGGAAGACATCTTGCCTTCAATGCAGTCCTTTCATCAGTTCCAAGACGATTTCATTCCCATTTGCACTCTGATACAGATGACCCTGAGGGCACAGATTAAACCCCCAAGTGGTTTCAAGGGCTCCCAGGAACAGTATTTTTTTTAAAAACAAGTTTTATTAATTTTTTCAGTTTTTACATCCAACTGCGTAGGAAACAACGTGGTGATGGGGTAATCAATAATCCAATAACAAAGTCATTAATATATTCCTCAGGTTAACTCCTTAAAGATTCCCTCTCTATTTCCCTTAATTGCTATGAGATGTCATAAGTTAATAATAATAATAAAAATAAAAATAAAAATAAAAATAATAAAAATAAAAATAAAAATAAAAATAAAAATAAAAATAAAAATAAAAATAATAAAAATAATAAAAATAATAATAGTAAAGTTGGAAGGGACCTTGGAGGTCATCTAGTCCAACCCCCTGCTCAGGCAGGAACCCTACACCATTTCAGACAAATGGCCATCCAGTCTCTTCTTAAAAACTTCCAGTGTTGGAGCATTCACCGCTTCTGGAGGCAGGTTGTTCCACTGGTTAATTGTTCTAACAATTTCTCCTTAGTTGCAGGTTGCTTCTCTCCTTGATTAGTTTCCATCCGTTGCTGCTTGTCCTGCCTTCAGGCGCTTTGGAGAATAGCTTGACTCCCTCTTCTTTGGGGCAGCCCCTGAGATATTGGAACACTGCTATCATGTCCCCCCTCGTCCTTCTCTTCATTAAACTAGACATACCCAATTCCAGCAGCCGTTCCTTATATGCTTTAGCCTCCAGTCCCCTAATCATCTTTGTTGCTTTTCTCTGTACTCTTTCTAAAGTCTCAACATCTTTTTTACATCGTGGTGACCAAAACTGGATGCTGTATTCCAAGTGTGACCTTACCAAGGCCTTGTAAAGTGGTATTAACACTTCACGTGATCTTGATTCTATCCCTCTGTTAATGCAGCCTAGCACTGTGTTGGCCTTTTTGGCAGCTGCAGCACACGGCTGGCTCCTATTTAAGTGATTGTTCACTAGGACTCCGAGGTCCCTTTCATAGTTACTACTATTGATGTCAAAGTTAATAGATTTCTAAATAGAGCTCAATCAATCGATACATTTATCAATAGCATTTTACTTATACAAATCCCTATCCTATTTTTAAGCTTTACGTAATTCCAATTACCATATTCCAATTAGCCTTAAAGGACCATGTTGTTTACTCTGCGGGTAACCCAATTTTGCCTCATTTCATTAAATAATAATTGTGATATCTAAAATAAACATATTATTCCAAAAGTTACAGTCTTACTTTTCCCAAGTCTTACAAAATAATGATCATATCTAAAATAGCCATAGTATTCCAAAAAATTACATTCTTGCTCTATTTCACAAATATCTTCTATTTCTTGTCCTAATTCTAAATACTAAATCAATCAATACCTCTAAAAATCTTTTTAACCCAGTAAGTGTGATTTTAAATTCCATTTTTAAATCTAACTCTAGCTTTCTTTTTGTGCCAAACAGGCTTCCATACCCGAGCCTCTATATCAGGGCTTTTCAACCTTTTCACCCATTGTACCACTTTTAGGATATGGCAACATCCGAGCACCACCAGTCGCCTAGCAAGGTGTCAAAAACTGGATGACCCAAAAAAAAAAAAAAGGAAAAAAGTGATAAAGTACAGGTAGTCCTCGACTTACAACAGTTCGCTTAGTGACTGTTCGAAGTTACAATGGCACTGAAAAAAGCGCCCCCCCAAGCCACAGCCGAGCAAGACACCTGCCTGCCCGCCCGGTGGCGCTCTTCCTCCTGTCCGAGGTTTTCATTGTTGTGAGCATTTCTGTTGAGGATTGGCAGCGGGGATGGAGTGGGGTGGGGGGGTGTTTGGTTTTAATTCCCCCCGTCTGCTGGGTGGTTGCAGCAGGTTTTGGTCACTTCACATGGCCCTGGGACACTGTGACCCTCATAAATACGAATCAGTTGCCAAGCATCTGAATGTAAATCACAAGACCCTGGAGATGCTGCAACATTCCAGCTGATTGGCGCTTCTTCTGGACTCAGCAGAAGCGCCAGGATCAGCGCCGAGTTCCAGCTGGATCCTGGCGCTGATCCTGGTGCTTCCGCTGAGCCCTGACAGCCCTGCAGCTCCAGCCGTCTCTGGCTCAGGCTTGTGCGGTGCTGCCACCGGTTCAACTCATTCCCCTCCCCCGCTATCACTTTTCTAGGATGGTCGCGTCACTACCTGCCAGGTGCCAATGTACCACAGGTGGTACCCGTACCACTGGTTGAAAAGCCATGCTCTATATCATCAGATAGGTTTCCCTTCACCATTGGAGGAAGAGTACTAATGATCAGATGACTGCCAGGAAATATGATCCTTCCAAAAGACTCTCCTTGGGGTCTTTCCCTTCAGGAGTTCTCTCTTTTCATTAGGTGGCCCAAAGTATTTGAGCTTCCACTTCAGGATCTGTCCTCCCAAAGAACAGAGCTGATTTTGTTTCGGATTGACTGATTGGATCTCCTTGCTGTCAAGGAGACTCATCATAGTTATCTCCGAAGACTTGATATTAAGATCCTAACACATCAAGGCCCGAGTAAATGGCTTTTACTTTCCGGTTTTAAAAGGGACTTTTAAAGGGATCTACGGATTTTCTTGACATTTCTATGCATCACGGATAATGGTTTCCCGTAGCAGAAATGAACTCCTTAATAGCCAAATGTGCAAGTGACGTCGCCTGAGTATCTTCTCGTTACCCAGGAGAGATTTTTCAAATTTTAATTACAAGCCAAGCGAAGACAAATCCATCCCAAGGCAGCTATTTCCCTCTTATCCCAGTTGATCTATTAAAACACGCCTTGCCTGCTCCTTTAAATATATATATATATATATTTTACAATTACAAGAGGCAATGGTGGCTAAACTGGGGCAGACCGAAAGATGGCATTACACACAACCTCCAGATTTCTTGGCTACTGAAAAGATCTTACTGCTTTCAGATGTGTAGACCCTGGTGGCACCACACTTAGTAAGAATGGTAAGTCTACACTTCATGGAACAGAATGGAACAGAATAGAATAGAATAGAATAGAATAGAATAGAATAGAATAGAATAGAATAGAATAGAATAGAAAAGAAAATATGCAATGCAATGGAATGGAATAGAATAGAATAAAATGGAAAATATGGAATAGAATAGAATAGAATGGTAAGACTACACTTCATGGAACGGAACAGAACAGAATGGAACATTCCACGGAATAGAATAGAATAGAATAGAATAGAATAGAATAGAATAGAATAGAATAATATTGAACAGAACAGAACAGAACAGAACAGAATAGAATAGAATAGAATAGAATAGAATAGAATAGAATAGAATAGAATAGAATAATATTAGAATAGAATAGAACAGAACAGAACAGAACAGAACAGAACAGAACAGAACAGAACAGAATAGAATAGAATAGAATAGAATAGAATAGAATAGAATAGAATAGAATAGAATAGAATAATATTAGAATAGAATAGAACAGAACAGGACAGAATAGAATAGAATAATATTAGAATAGAACAGATCAGATCAGATCAGATCAGAACAGAACAGAACAGAACAGAACAGAACAGAACAGAATAGAATAGAATAGAATAATATTAGAACATAACAGAACAGAACAGAATAGAATAGAATAGAATAGAATAATATTAGAATAGAATAGAACAGAACAGAATAGAATAGAATAATATTAGAATAGAACAGTTCAGATCAGATCAGAACAGATCAGAACAGAACAGAACAGAACAGAACAGAACAGAACAGAATAGAATAGAATAGAATAGAATAATATTAGAACAGAACAGAACAGAACAGAACAGAACAGAATAGAATAGAATAGAATAGAATAGAAAACTTTATTGTCACGTTAAATCTACAACATAGTCTAGTTCAGATATATACATATATACATGGCGAGAAAAAAGAATCCTGCGAATTTACAAGACGAGTAGCATAATGAACAAAGCGGTTGCAGAATATAATAGCTCTGCTGTAAAGTACTTCGAAACCGCCTCCCAATCTGGGTGTGTGGGGGGATCTCTAACCATGCTCCGAGCTCTAAGCACATATAAGTGCGTGTAAGCCATATCCTGAATAAGGGGAAGCGAACTTCCTATAATCTTCTCAACTGTCCTTACCACTCTCTGTCTGGTCTATCTGAGACTCTGCTGCCCCCAAACCAGACAGTGATGCAGTTTGTTAACAGACTGATAATTAATAAGACCACCCTCAGAATTCTGCATCCAGTTTGGTCACCCCAATACAAAAAAAAAAGGATGTTGAGACTTTGGAAAGAGTTCAGAGAAGAGCAACAAAGGATTAGGGGCTTAGAAATTAAAATATATGAAAAAGGGTTGCAGGAGTTGGGTTTAATATCTAGTTTATCTAGTTTAATGAAAAGAAGGACTAGGAGTGACATGATAGCAGCCTTCCAATATCTCAGGGGCTGTCCCAAAGAAGAGGGGGGGGGGGTCAAACTATTCTCCAAAGCACCAGAAGGCAGGATGAGAAACAATGGACGGAAACTAACCAAGGAGAGAAGCAACCTGGAATTAAGGAGAAACTTCCTGACAGTGAGGACAATTGCCTTTGGAAATTGTAGGTGCCCCGACACTGGAGGCTTTTAAGAAAAGACTTCAGCCATCTATCAGAAATAGTATAGGTCTCCTGTGAGAGCAGGGGGTTGGACTAGGTGACCTCCAAGGTCCCGCCCAATTCTGTTACTGTTACTGCCTTCCTAAACAGCAGAGGTCTTGTTGGCTAAGCTGGTTGAGCAAATGTCTACGTGAGACATAGAGAAGGACCATCTGGCCACACAGAAATCCTCCTATGGTTCAGAACAAGGAGATGTTTCATTTGGATGCTGATGCTGAAGCCAAGCCAAGCCAACCCTCATCTCTACACTGCTGGCAACTGATTAGTGTCACTGCCTCTTCCTGTTCAGTCATTTGTCAAGAAAGCCACCGGGTAGAAAAGCAGATGGTGACAAGCTAGCTCTGCTCCAAAAGGTCAATTGAACTGTAATTGAATCTTCTGCCTGGTCAGTGTTGAGGACATCAGGGCCTTCTGTGGTCCTGGCTTTACAGCAACCTCTTCATGGTACCAATCTTAAGGCCGTGTTTGGCTTGACCATGTGACAGACTCTGCTACTTATGTTATGGGTTCTTCGCTTTGGCTGCTAACAGGTGGTGGGGCATGCTGTAGTATGCTGTGGACCTTCTGGGGAAACTCTGGATTGAAAACCTCTCTGTGGGGTCCTCCTTGGCGCTCTCTGAGCTTGGGGGTTTCCTTGCAGATGTTCCATGACCAAGCTAGGTGAGGTCATCACTGCTACAAGAGATTGGGGTTTGTGAAAAGAAAGAGAGGAGGAGGTGGAGGTGGTGGTGGTGGTGGTGGAGGAGGAGGACTGTGGGGTCCTTGGTGCTCTCTGAGCTTGGTGGTTTTCTTGCAGACATTCTGTGACCAAGCTAGGTGAGGTCATCAGTGCTACAAGAGATTGGGGTTTGTGGAGAGGAGAAGGAGGAGATGGAGGAGGAGGAGGAGGAGGAGGACTGTGGGGTCCTAGGTGCTCTCTGAGCTTTGTGGTTTTCTTGCAGACGTTCCGTGACCAAGCCAGGTGAGGTCATCAGTGCTACAAGAGAGTAGGGCTTGTGGAGAGGAGGAGGAGGAGGAAGACTATAGGGTTTCTCAGTTGTCTACCTCTTTGTTAAGTTTCCATCTGCTACTTCTTCTTTTGACCTCTTGTTTTGACCACTACAAGAGAATGAGGTTTATAGAGAGGAAGAGAAGGGAAGGAGTCCTTGATGCTCTCTCTGCTTGGTTGTTTTCTTGCAGACATTTCATCACCCAACTAGGTAACGTCATCAGTGCTAGAAAGGAGTAGGATTTGAGGAGTGGCGGAAAAGGGGGGAGGAGGACAACGACAAAAATGATGACAACAACAACAACTGTCGGGTCCTTGGTGCTTTCTGAGCTTGGTTGTTTCTTGTAAACTTTTCATTACCCACATAGGTAACATCATAAGAGCTAGAAGAGAATGGGGTTTGTGGAGAGGAGGAGGAGGAGGAGGAGGAGGAGGAGGAGGA